>NW_007726248.1:382184-405686 GCF_000696425.1 Galeopterus variegatus
CCCCCCCCCCCCCCCCCCCCCCCCCCCCCCACAGGAGCTCTTCCATAGAACCAGCTTCCAAAGGAAATGGGGGAATGATCACATGCATTAAAAAGTAGGAAAAAAGCTACTGTAAATAAGACCATTAGAAGAGCCTTGCAAATCCTAGCAAACCCCACAGCTCATAAGCTCATTAAGATTGGATGCAGTTCAGCCTCAATTTCTACCTTCTCTGCTTTGTGCTAATCTCCTTTGAACACACACACATCGCTTTCTCTCTGCTTTATTACCATACCTGATAGCAACATACACTAGGGGAATCCTCTTAGCCACTCTGTGCCTTGCAGAACAGGACTCTGATTTTCAATAATGGAATTTCCAAACCCTTTAACCCCCTCCATCGGAGGGATTGTTGCAAAGACCAGGGCTTGGAAGGGATTCTGAAAAAGGTAGAAGTTCTGCTCTTGAGAGGTGAAGCTGAGACTCTTACCCACTCAGGCAATAAAGACCTTATTCTAACAGAGGACTATCACCTCTGTCCCAGCCCTAGCACCAGCCAGACAATCCTCTTACCTTTCCCCAAACCATAAGCTCAAAGCAAAAATACCTCACATATGGAAGACTTGGATCCAGACTTGGTGCGAGACATGAAGACACTCAGGAGCCTCATTACTACCAGATGGACCTCATTCAGGGCACTGCGCTCATTCTTCTTAGAAACATCCTGCAGACAGAAGCAGAAGCCCAGAAGCCTACACTTAGTTTAAGCTTGAGGCATCATCTGAACGAGATGCCCTCAAGCCTATCATCCCTAAGTGTTCCTCAGACTGAATCAAAGGCAGAACAAGTTCCAAGTACCTATGGACAATATCCAGGGTATCTAGAGCCTGATACACTTAGGAGGCCATATTATAATACAAACAACTAATTTAATGCTTTCACCTTGTTGAGCTACAAAAGGTCCATAGGGCAGGGACTTCGTCTTGCTCTTCATTTATGCCCAGGATCCAAAAGTATGCCTGGGCCAAAGCAGGCACTGAATACACTTCTGTTGACTCAACAGAACTGAAGCCCTCAGTGGGTAGTTACCCCTTGAAATTCAAAGAGTTCTCTTGAACTCTAAGAGAGGAATAAGAACCTGAGAAAGAACCTCAGCCAGTCCCTGCTTTTCACATAGCATGACTTTCCAATTTTACCTTTTTATCCATGCCCAGTTCAGCAATAAGCTGCGAGAGTAGGTTGTCCAGGGCACCCTTGTCTTTCTCATCTTCTCCATCCAGATCTGTAGTAAGCATCAGAATGACCTGGAAGTCAAAGAGAGAGAAAACATGTAAGAAAATTTCCTAAAGAACAATTCTAAACACAGAATGATTTGGAAGAAATTGCAATCTTCCTGGCTTCTCTGTCACTCATAACCGTAATCCATTAAAGCATTCTAAATTCTAGGTTACCCAAAGTCAAAAGAGTCGAATTTTGATGTATTCCACACTTGGCATTACAGAAAATGTTTTACAAAAAGTTTGCAAGATTAATTGACTAACCTACATTATATCCAACCAAAGTGACTCAAGACTGAGCGGTGTGTTGAGCTAAGAATTAAAGAACAATTATACCTCTGAAGAAAGCAGCTAATAAGAACAACGACTATTAGAACACACTCTAATACATAAATATAGAGAGATACTACAGACCTAGAATCTCAAGAGCAGGATTTTTGCTCCTTACTCTGTCAACAACTAGCTGAATGACCTTGGGCATTTTTTTAAAATACTCATCTATAAAATGAAGGGTTGTGACTTGTAGCTCAAAAATTGTATTCTATTATTCTGTGACCTAACACCAAACAAAGGCTTCTAGGTCTTCTGGAAGAGAGATGTGAGTGTGTTTAAGGATGGTCTAACTGTAATGAAACACACCCAGGTGAACTAAGAGATACCTGCATGTACGGGATGGCCCGGACACCTCCGACATTTCTTAACTGGGGCAAGGTCTGCAGTAATCTCTCCAACAGCATCAGACGGACCATGTGTAGCCTAAAAGGCCAAGGAAAACATACAAAACATAAGCTAGCACACAAACACAAATCAGTTAAATATAGTTTTTCCCTCCTGCCACCAAGGTAAACAAGTAGCCTAATGCTTAGGAACAATCGTAACATGAAAAAAAAATGTTAAGAAATGCCTATTTGGTACCAGCCAGCACCGCCCCCCTGCCCCACCCCCCACAAAAATGAAATGCCTGTTTGGTACACCAGCAACATAGAAGGAGAAATCTCACTCTGTTATAAAGGAAGCAAAACTATTTTAAAATACAACTGATGGTACTACAAGAAAACCTACTACAGAGAAGTTAAAAATATTTCCCAAGCAATCAGGTCCTGGTCATTCTCAGCGTCAAAACCAAAGCTCCAATTGGAAGATTTATAGCTTTTTCCAACACATGGCCCATTCTGTCTCCAGACATTATTTTCTAGAATTCTTCTATACACAAACTCTGTATCATACAGTTGCACAGTGACCCAACCCTTTCTAGTTCATGTTTCCCAACTCTTTACTCTCACACTTTGCCATTATTTTTCCTAGGGTAAAATTTAATTTCAGTTTCACCATCACCAACTAGACCCATTGAGTTTTCCCATATATTCAATTGGCCCCCACCCCGCCTTCTTCATCTACAGATATACAGCTGGTCTTCTGTACTAAGTGTGTGCCTCTGGACCTCTAGCTAATATGCTGATTCAAGAGAACCAATATGAAAATTAATTAATTAAGGTCCTGTTGACAAGTTGGTTGGCAGTCTCACTTAACACAATCTCACGCAGATTAAAACTATAGTTGCTGAATAAATTAACAAATTCACTTTCATGATTAGTAAACTGTTCTTGCCTCATTTTACCTTAAGTACTGTATGTAAAAAACCACATGCCTAGGGCTGGCCCCGTGGCTCACTTGGGAGAGTGCGGTGCTAGTAGCACCAAGGCCGCGGGTTCAGATCCTATATAGGGATGGCCAGTGTGCTCACCAGCTGAGCATGGTGCAGACCACACCATGCCAAGGGTTGCGATCCCCTTACCGGTTAAAAAAAAAAAAACCACATGCCTATATATATATTTTTAAATGTGTGATTTTCATCTGTTACATAGTCTAGCAGGTATCAAGAATATTTTCAAAATAAGAGTTTGAAGGGAAGTACAGGGTCTTACTTGAATAATAAAGGATTATCCTTCTAAAAAGAACTCAAAGGAATGAGCTAATTGTTCTTCAGAATACAGTAACACATAAAAGTCCACGCACACATCCATTAATAATTAGGCAAGCTGGGTGCGGACTACAAATAAATAAGAATTGCTCAGGAACGACGAGATGCTGGTGAGGAAAGGTGAGATGACAGCCACAATTCAATAGTTTTGTAGATAAAACATAACAAAATGGATTTGTTTTGAGGCGGATTAATATCTTCAGATTTGGAGAAATATACATGTAAATACTCACACACAAAAGAAACAGACAACAAAATGAGCAGAGTCTGGACCTGGACCGAGATCATGCTTATTTTCAAACTCTTAGGTGGTAGTCTTGAAACTAAACAAAACAATTAAACACTGTACCAAAAACTGCAATTTCCCTTTCTTTAGTGACTTAAAGTAAAGTTCAGTTTTATTATTTAAAACAATTCACTGGGCCGGCACTGGTAGCGCCAAGGCCGTGGGTTCAGATCCTATATAGGGATGGCTGGTGCGCTCACTGGCTGAGCACGGTGCGGACCACACCATGCCAAGGGTTGCGATCCCCTTACCGGTCAAAAACAAACAAACAACAACAAAAAAAAAATTCACTGACCAATTATTTATTAACGTACTCACAAAAAAAAAAAAGTTAACTTAAAACCACTATAGAGACTTCCATTGCCAATATGGCTAGGTTACCTAAATTAATCCTCCTCCTAAAAACAACTAAAAATCCTAAAAAGATACATCATCATTTTAGAAGCAACAATGAGTTTCAAAAAATTTCGAAGGATTGAAATCACATAGCATGTTCCTCAACCAAAGTAAAATTAAACTATAAAATCAGTAACAGAAAGATAACTAGAAAATCCTCAAATGTTTGGAAATTTAATAACATACTTCTAAATATCCCATGGACCAAAGATGTAACTACAACAGAATTTAGAAAATAGTTTGAACATCAATGAAAATAATTATCAAAATATGTGGGCTGCAGCCAAAGTAAGGTTAAGACAGAACTTTAAAGAGAGCTATATAGTTTCAATAAAAAGAAGGTTTAAAAATTAGCCAACTCAAATGTTAACAGAGTAGGGAAGGAAAAGAATTAGCTGCTGAGAATACAGATCAGTTTATACATTTTTTTTGTTTTGGTTACTACTTTTTGTCTTCTGTTTAAGAAATCATTGCCAACCCCAAGTTATGAAAACACTGTGTCTTCTAAAACCAAAAAGATATTACCTTTTGCATTTATATCTATAATTCAACTGATTTTTGTGTATAAGATCAGGTTAAGATTCATTTTATCCTATATCAATTTCCACCTGACCCATTACTATTTATTGAAAAGATCACCCTTTCTCCCATTGCACATGAGTGTCACCTTTGTTATTAACCAGATGATCTTGTACGTGTGAATTGTTTCTGAACTCTAACCTGTTCCATTAATCTATTTGTCTATCTTTATACCAATATCACAGTCTTACTTACCATAGCTTTATCATAAACTATAGTTGTATTAAGTCTCCTAAACTTTATGAATTTTCTTTGATAATGCCTTGGCTAAACTTAGCCCTTTACAATTCCAAATAAATGTTAGCGTCAGCTTGTTAATTTTGACACATGCGTAACTCCAGCTGGGATTTGTGACGGAGATTACAACTGTCATCTTTACAATGAGTCTTTCAATCCATAAACATGGTATATTCCTTCACTTATTTTGGTCTTCTTTAATTTCTCTCATCAGGTTTTATAGTTCTCAGCGAAGAAGTCATACATCTTTCAAACTTACTCCTATATATTTGATGCTTTTTAATGCTACTCAAATAGATCTCAAGAAATTATAAATAATTAAGCACCAGGAACAGAAAAAAGAAAAGAGTCATCAACAGACATGGAAAAGAGAATATGATGGTCTAACATCTATTTAATTGGAATCACAGAAAGAGATAAAACAGAAAATGAGGCAGAAGCAATATCGGATGAGATTATTAGATAAGATTTTTCTAGAACTAATGAGTCACTAGCCCACACATTCAAGATTTCCAAAGACTACTAAGCAAAACAAATGTAAAGAAATCCATCCTAAACATATCTTAGTAAAATTACAAAAACAATGACAAAATAAACGAGAAATAAAGACATTACTTTCAAAGGAAAAACAGTTAATGATAGCAAGTGATTTCTCACTGGCAATAACAAAAACCAGGAAACAATGGGATACCATTTGCAATTTTAGGGGTGGACGGGGAGGGGAGGAGGGAACTGCCAAGACAAAATGTCATGCTCATCAAAAATACATCCATAAGGGCCGGTCCCGTGGCGCACTCAGGAGAGTGTGGAGCTGGGAGCACAGCGGCGCTCCTGCTGCGGGTTTGGATCCTATATAGGACTGGCCAGTGCGCTCACTGGCTGAGCGCAGTGTGGGCGACAGCACACCAAGGGTTGTGATCCTCTTACCAGTCATGAAAAAAGACAAAAAAAAATACATCCACAAATGTGAGTTAAATAAAGACATTTCCAGTCTAACAAAATCTGAGATGTTGCGAACAGCAGACTTTCCTAAAGGGAAATCTAAACAATATACTTCAGGAAGAAATTATCTTAGATGGACGGTCTGACATGCACAAAGAAATCTGGACACAGCAGGTGGAAAACACTGAGTAAAGCTAAACAAACAGTGACCATATAAACTATATAAAACAGCAACAACGTCTTAAAGGCTTTAAAAAGACATTTAAAAAAAAATGAATTAAAATACCTAAAAGTGCAGACTAATAGAGTTGCAAGAAAAAGGAATGAAAAAAATAGCAAATCAACCCAAAAGGAGGCTGCAAAGGAAAGAAAAATAAACAGAAATAGGTAGAACAAATAAGAAGCACAAAGTAAACAACAGACATAAATTCAAATATATTAGCAATTAATATTAATTATAAATGAACTCAATTGATTCAATTAAAAGACAAAGGTACACTGGAATAAAAAAATTTTTACATAAACTACAAAAAATAGAAATCAGAGACCATTGTTATCTGCACACAATGGAATTAACCTAGAAATCATTAAGAAAAATAAAAAAAGATTAAATAGAAAGCCCCTTCATGTTAGAATGTTAAAAACTCCATCAGTTGGGCCGGCCCGGTGGCGCACTGGATAAGTGCGCCGCTTGGGAAGCGCGGCGGCGCTCCCACCCGAGGGTTCGGATCCCACATACAGACCGGTTCCCGCTCACTGGCTGAGCGAGGCACGGGAGCAACACCGAGGGTTGCGATCCCGTTGCCGGTCCCCGGTCCGGTACGGGGGCAACACTGAGGGTTGCGATCCGTTGCCGGACACGGAAAAAGACAAAAGACAAAAAAAAAAAAAAAACTCCATCAGTTAACAGAGCTAGAGGTCACCTTCATCCAAGGAGATGTTGTAAGTGATTTACATTCAAGCAGTAGGATACAGGAATGTGGGAGACACTGTTTGATGCCTTCCTAAAATGTCTCTGATGCCTGACTGCATCTGGCATGATTGTTTTTTTCTGATAGAAATCATTCAGTTCAAAAGTCTGATTCGGGCCGGCCCCATGGTGCACTCGGGAGAGTGCGGCATTAAGAGCGCAGCGACACTCCCGCCACGGGTTCGGATCCTATATAGGACTGGCCGGTGCGCTCACTGGCTGAGTGCCATGCGGCCCTTCACAAAAAAGGACAAAAAAAAAGTCTGATTCATTACTTTTGCACTAATGTGATAACTGTTGGCCTCAACAAATTTAACAAACATTTTATCACAAGTGTTATTCTTTGATATTTTTTCCTCCTCTTCTATAGTCAATTCTTGGTTAGGAATTCATTCACTTCACCAATCCAGTACAAAACACCGGAATAATTTCTTGAAGCAGATAGATTAGGATTTTATAGAAAACTTTCAATTTCAAAATGCTCCACCACTGGCATTTCTAATCATAAACATGTATTTGCTGTCATATTTTTCCTTTACCTCATAAATATGCTGAACAAGGAGCTACTTCTAGTATCATATAGCTAATAACTATCATTGTTGAGCCTCAAAAAATGCCATTTGTAGGGGCCAACCCATGGCTCACTTGGGAGAGTGTGGTGCTGAAACACCAAGGCCATGGGTTCGGATCCCTATATAGGGATGGCCGGTTAGCTCACTTGGGAGAGTGTGGTGCTGAAACACCAAGGCCATGGGTTCGGATCCCTATATAGGGATGGCCGGTTAGCTCACTTGGGAGAGTGTGGTGCTGACAACACCAAGTCAAGGGTTAAGATCCCCTTACTGGTCATCTTTAAAAAAAAAATAAAAGAAAGAAAGAAAGAAAGATTCAAATGAGGAAGACAAATACAAATGTTTTTATGGTAGTAAGTATATGATAACTTAAGGGATTTAGGGGAGCCTTAATCGAATGACCACTTTCCATTCTCCCTGCAACTGATTTGATATAATTCTAATAGGACAAAGAAGACAGATCTGGAACACTTCCTAAGATTTTCAACTGTTTCATGGGTTTATCACTACTATATGTAAAAAGAAATATACTGTTATCACCACTCTACCTCCTACAACTGATCAATCCTCCTATTCCTGAAATGTTCTCAGACAGGAAGTCCTCTTAACTGTGAATGACTAGGTCCTGACCTGTTACTAGTGTGGACATCTCCTTCGGCTTCCCCTTCTCCTTCTCCCTCTGAGCCATCTCCCTCCTGGTGTCCAGTGGTGGTGCTGATAGCACCAGTGCTTGAGCTCACACTTCCTGGTCCAGCTGGATGCCCCTCAGCTGTGGCATCACCATAAGCACTGCTCCGGCCAGATACTAGAGGCAAATGGTTAAAAAAGCACAAATCAACTCCCAAAGCATGATAGAACCCAATGCATTCTGAAGTCGGCAGTGGTAGGAAGATCACTGGTAGCTTTAGAAATTTTTTTTTTTTCCTTTTTATCTTTTTTTTTTTTACTGACCGGCAACGGGATCGCAACCCTCGGTGTTGCGCCCGCACTGTGCTCAGCCAGTGAGCGGGAACCGGTCTCCACATGGGGTCTGAACCCTCGGTGGGAGCGCCGCCACGCTCCCAAGCGGCACACTCTCCAGTGCGCCACCAGGCCAGCCCAGAAATTTTTTATCTAATCCAAAGAAGGATTGAATTCATGATCTTGGCCCCACAGCAGTATGCTAAATTACTCTCGTGGTAGCCACTCACCCTTCTACAGTACATAAGACCCACCTACAAGAATAATCTGAATCTCAGTTGGTGATAAATTTGTTATCTTCTACACCAGAGGAAACATACGTTGATATGGGAATCTAGAAATTACCAGCTAGCTATTCTTAATCTCCTCCATAAAAATGGTTCATATTCAATTGTTAACCACAGACTGATTTACAAGGTCAAACCAAAATGGCTTTGTCATGCTCCCTCATTCTAGAGCCCCACCTTACCAGCTAGTATACTGTCGGGATGACCTGCTATGTTAACATATCAGGTCATCAACAAGACGACTTCCCAAAAATACCTCCCCTGACAAAAGATAAGAAGCAATAATCATAGGACAATGGGGTTACAAAGCCACACCATAATTGTTTTAGATTAATCACGATCTGGGATTACTCATCATTACTTTTCTTCCACTAACAGATCACTAAAATTCACCTGTAAAATATTTCAATATTAACTGAGCTTAAGCTATTATCACTGAACATTTAAAACTCCAGGGATGAGGTCAAATGAATCCCACATGACTTTCAATGAGTCTCTCTTTGGTGAATCCAAACCCAGGACCCAGGCAGGGATTCCTATTTTGTCCCATCCCTCTGCCCAAGGAAATCAGGAGCCCCAGACACATTACCACTGTGCTCGCCAGCCACTGAGTCCACCGCGCTTCCCCCGCTCTCCGAGCCCACGCTACCACCGTGGTCAGCAGGAGAGGTCCGAAGAGTAGAACCATCAGTCGCTGCTGTGCTGCCCTCGTCGTCTGAGGCTGGAGCTGAGAGAGTAACGAGAGCTGTTACAGGTTTAAAAAAAAAAAAAAACCCTTAGGGCGAAAGCATCAAACCACATAGTGCACAGGACACAATGCAGTTTATATATCCTGTCAGCAAAGAAAAATGGGAAAGATTTGCTTTGCTGGTTAATCACTAACAGGAACAAACACTATACACAGTGCATTGCAAACAGTAATTAGAAGTGAAAACCCAGTTCACTGGGCATTTCCTTAGCTGTTACATTACAGTGCAAGTAGAACAGTGCAGAGATTCAGTAAGAATCTGTCATGGACGCTGTTTTGTAGCTAAAATGCTTCATGGTCACCATTATCTAGGTGTTACTGACAGCTACTGAGAGATCTGAAACTGGACATTACCATTCAAAGCACAGAACTCTGAATTTTAATGAAATTTGTTTTGTAATCAGTCAATTTGTGTTTATGTCAGGAAATCATTTATCATGAGCTCTTGAATCAACCATTTGGTTTTTTTTTTATCAAGTGGTCCAAAGGGGAGCTCATTGGGAAATTTCCCACCTCCTAGTCATCCTTATCAGATGCTAATAATGAAGCAAGGAAATTCCCCAGAGACAGCCACAGCATCCGGGATCAGGGCTGAGCTGAGACAGGAGGAAAATGCTGGATGAGAAACATGGGGGAGGAAAGCCAAGACAGCCACGGAGCACAATAGGAACACAACTGGCACAACACAACAGTGACCACAGAGCCCGAAATGACAGCAACTAAAGAGACCTAAGAAAAGCAACAAGCCATGGCAGCAGGTAGGGACAGCCAATTTCTCCCTTTCTTATCTATCTAGGGTAAAACGCCCGAAAGAAAAAAAAAAAGAAAGAAACAAATACAAAGCAGCATCAGTCTGAAAAACTATAAATCAACCCTTAAATTACTCAGGGGTTGATCAAGTGTCTCCGTTTGATCCAACTCTATTCAGAAAATACTGTTTTTCTTATAAGATGATAAGACAATGAAAGGAGAGACAAAATGAGTTCAGAAGATTTCCTATGAATTTTAATTTTCTACAAAAGCTCTACCTCTCAAGCTCAGACCCCTGGTAGTTGGCCACGTTGACTGAGAACTCTGAAGCACAACCCAGCTTCTTGCAGCTTCACTTTTATTTGCAAATGAAGAGAAAAAAGTTAAGGTAGGAGCTCTGTTTCTTGTCTCCCTTTTAATACTGTCTAAAATACTCAAACTCTGACAAAAAATGCTAGTAGCTGTAAAGCAAGACCTGGTGCCAATCGGCCTTTCGGGAGGGTATGAACTGAAGCCAGGCAGCATGCGAAATGTAAAGAAGCAGAGCTACAAGCGCCGTCGCCAAGCTGCATCCCTGCACCACCCACACCCGTACTTCCAACGCCAAGGCAGAGCAGGAAGTCCAGAATGGCCTGTCAAAGCCGCTGCCCATTACACTCTCACAGCACTGGAAACAAGGCCTGAGGGTCCTGGGACCCTGAGCCATGCTCCTTGCTGTGGACAGTTACCTGATGCTGTGGTGTCAGAGAGGGTTCCTGCGTCCAGAGAGGAAGAGCTGGGTGCCTGGCCGGACAGTCCCAGGCTTTGCAGGCCCAGGGCACTGCTGCTGCTGCCTGGGAAACAAGTGGAGAGTGAGCACAGCATCCCCTCCAGACCCCGTCCACAGCACTGCTTTGGCCACCTGCTGCCCTTGAGAGTCTCTAAACACCAGCATATGACCCCCTCTGGCCTAGAGGAAGTTCATCAACAGCCATCGCTGGAATTCTTTTCACCTCAGGCAGGACACAGGCTGGAGGAATCTAACAGATTCAAGAGGAAATAATCCAAAAGACCAAACTAGCAGAAACCATGAGATCGGCTACCAGTGAAATTCCCACCACAATCCCTCTCACTCTCCACCTGTATCTCTGAACAGCTCTCACCCAGATCAACCTCTCCCCAAATCTGGGGATAAGCTAAGTCAGCTGGATATCAGTAACTACCAAACCCTCTTTCCTGTGCAAGGCCAATGGGCCACTTTGTTACTGGCACTGCCTTCTACCTTGTTGGTCCTGCTGCAGGCTCAGGGCAATGGCTAGTTCAACCATGGTCTCGTCATCTGCATCAGGCGGGATGTCCAGCATTGGGGGGAAGCCCTCTGCACCTGCCAGCAGGGCCTCCAGGGGAGAGGGGTTGCCATTGTTGACATTTTCAGCTGTCTCCAGGACCATCGACTCAGACTGCAGAGAGAAAGCTCTGTCAGTGTCCCGTGGTATGTGGTAACTTCTGGAAGTCCACTGAATAAGAACTAGAGGAGAGTTGTGAAGCTCTTCCTCCCCTCTCCTGCTGCCAGAGACTCACCACCATCTCAAAATCTCCATGGTCCACCTCACTCTGTTCCTGGCTTTCCTGACGGATGTGACCACCATTCGGGATCCCTGATGACTGCATTTTCTCATCTGCGTCATCATCATCATCATCATCCTTGTCTCCTGAGTCAAAGAAACCTCAGTCACCTGAAAGTGCTCACTCTTTCCTCCCTCAGCATATGGTGTGATTAGTCACATAGCAACAAAAACCCAAGACAAGCCACCAGCTGGCTCCCTGTGCTTTAGAGGAGAAACTCCAGGGTGCTATGCCTGGTGTTGCTCTCTTGCTTCTTGGGCCTAGCAGAATCTGGGAAGATGGGTGTGGCAGTGACAGTTTGCCACCTAGAGGAATAGACTTTTCCAGCTGATGAAGGAAAAAAACCACATCGGACTCCAAAGGGATTTCCATAAAGCAGAGAAATCTAAGACCAGTAGGCCCCACAAACTCCCATCAACTCTCAGGAGACCTTGAATTGGACAGGAAAAACAATACAATTGAGATGTTTATCTGTTATCTGTAACGGCACTTTAGAGTTTATTTCCCTACTTTTTTCAAAACAGCTAGGTCAGTGAGATTTTCACTCCGTAATCATCATAAAATCCAGACCATGATAGGTCCTGCCTGGGCCCACTTCTGTGTGAAGGTAGCAAGGCCTTCTAATAAGAAAGAAGTCCAAGTGAGACTCCTAATTGTCAGAAGAGGATGAAGACCCCACCTTCCACTCAATGGATTATTAAAGCATGTAAATATGCCCTTAATTAGAAACATAAACTACCTGCATTCCAGGTTCTTGCCAGAGAAAAGAGCCACAAACCAATGCCTAACTCTTGGAAAGCTTAGATAAGATAAATGATATTCAAGGAAGACTGTCTGCAAGTCACAAAGTTGTATGCATTCTTCTAGATCTGCACTGTTCTATACAGTAGCCACTAACCACATGTGGTTACTGAGTACTTAAAATGTGGTTGGACCAAATAGAGACTTGCCACTAGTGTAAAATACACACTGGATTTCAAAGACAGTAAAAATGCAAAATATTTCACTAATAATCTCTTATATTCACTATGTTAAAATAATTTTTTGTATACTAAATAATCAGTAAATACATTTCATTATTTTTTACTCTTAATAATGTGGCTATTAGAAAATTTTAAATTACATATGCAACTCTCAATTAAAATATACTTCTAAATCAAACCAAGTAACCAGAGTTATATAATAATTCAGTCACCTTGTAGAACTGCTCCTACTAAAATGTAAAATGCTATGCCCTTGACTGTCCAAGTGTACCATGAGGGAAATCTCTGTGAAATTTGCTATCAAACATATTTTAGGTAAGTCCAGTGAGGCTTCTGCCCCTTAGGCAACGAAATGGGTCCTTAACGAAGAGCTTTTGTGCCAGGAAAAGTATATTTTTTGAAAAACAGGTTTATGTTTTATCTTTGGTCATTGTGATTTTTGTAACTGTTCTTATTTTACTTTTGCTATGGCTCTTGGGAAGCTTTCAGCCAAATACAAGATCTTCACTTAATGACCATGTAGGACATTGTGATGCAGATTTTCTGTATTCGTGTCTTGATTGTACTATGGTATCTTTATTTTCCCATGGCCTCAATTTTATTTACTATATGCATTTTTATATACCCCCTTAAATTCTTTATGGAATAAGGTAAGGTAAGAAAAAAATAGACATATAAGTGAAAGTCTCCAGGACCTTGGTCAACATGGGCAGCATATCCTAACACCATACCTCCCTTCTCCCCACTCCCCCGCCACACACAGACTCAAGCCTAAACCCAGACCTGACATTACCCATCGGAGTGTTGCTTCGAGGGGAGGAGGGCAATGTCACATGTCTCCGTTTGTTCCTGGGCCTTAGGACTCGAATTAGAGCTTGTTTACAAGAGAAACTCACAGCAGGATCCTGAGGTTTAAAAGGAAACAATCATACTTAGGTTTTATATTATTTATGAAATTATTTATAAAATACTTTCCTTTCTTGGTCAATCCCTTACATGCATCTGGAAGACATATCCACTCTCATCTGCAACCCAGCTGACCAAGTTCAGCAGGTGAAATTGCCCCATTTCCTGGCCTGGCATATACTAAGACCCATTTACCACCTTCTTATCTCTTAGTTCCTTGTGATAAACAGGAGGTCATATGATCCTGAAGTCACTCTGGCTCTCCACAAATGGGTTTTGCCTTTTCATCAGATGATCAGGCCCTTTAGTATACATCTTTTCTCTGTGCTAAATTCAGTACTTCTTCTAATACTTAGCTTCTGTAACAGGGTCACTGGAAACAGAAATCTTGTACTGCATTTATTCATGCCCTCATTTAAGTAATATTTACATGAGTTAGTTAGCACACTAGGTAACAAGCACCAAACTAATCCCTGGGACTCAGCATTGAACAAGAAAGACCAAGTCCATCCCTTTTCCAAACCTTTCTCTTCCATGGAGTAAAATCCTAAAGTTTTTATTAATATTTGAAAGTCTCAATTCCATCACCTTCCTTTAAGTCTATTTTATTTCATTAGTTTAATAAATTTATAAAAAAAAAATTTCCACACATTCCCAGGCTGATGAGACTTATCTAGGGTTATAATACGTACAGGACACAATAGCATCTGCATGTAGATCTTGGATGCTGTGTTAATACAGTCCAGCTCACAAGTACAGTAGCCATGGATAATGTCTACCAGAGCATTGACGGTGGCTTCAATATGAGTTAGGCCTAAAGGGGAGAAAAATATTATATAAAAATATGGTGGAAAAACCTCTAGCTACTTGAGAGTCTGAGACAAAAGTACAAATTCTTACCTGCACATAAAGTTCAAGCTAACAAAAAACAAAACACACACAGCAAAACAAACAAATAAAACACACACACAGAATGTAGATTGTCAGCATTATTTGTGACTTGTTTTATTAACAGTCTTCTAATCTCCCAAACTGTCAAAAAGCCTTTCTAGATATACTGCATCACAGAAATAAGTAGTCCACTCTCTATGGATATCAAAATACAAAGTGGGGAAAAGTGAAGAGGTATGCAAAAACTTAATACTCCTATTATCTATCCCCAAACCTTAAGTGATGACAAAACATGACCTTGGCATGCTTTTTAGGTTTATTTCCCATGTAACCTCCAAACACAAATGAGCACTAGGGTTGTTCTACTTTCTTATATTGCCATTCATATCCTTACTCTTCTACCTGAACTTCTGATAACGTGAGAGGTTAGATACCAAAGGCAGCAGTACCTTGGGAATAAAATAATTCAAGGCTGATACTTAACTTTTACCTTTTGAACTGGCTTTGAACTTCTTTTTCAAAGATTTTTTAAAACAGTTATAAACACCTCTAAGGACACGTGCACGCACATGCACACATACGCGTGTCTCTTTATGTGAAATATTCAACCTCTCATGAAGAGATACAGAAAATTCCACTCTCGGCCATACTACTAAACTTCTGTATTGGAAACAATGCACTGTTCTCACAGCCTTCTGTTTCTCAATTATTAATTCTGTAAGAAATGGATGATAAAGAGTAAAGGCTAAGGTCACAGCTGTTCAAAGACAGAATTTACATCAGGCTTCCCTTTATGTCAAGATTCCAGTATTCCCTTCAACATGATACCTGGCAAGCAGGCAGGTGCCAGGAAGGCATTCTTGGGTTTGGATGCATGAAGTTTCCAGAAGTGGTTCACAAGCTGGGTGATGAAACTACAGCAATCTCCCTCCAACTGCTTCTGTGGTTCTTTCCCCTCCTCGAGTCCTTCTAAGCCAGAGAAAAAAATTATTAACGGTGGTAAATTTGAGATGGAATTTAATTTGTTTTAAGGTTAACTCAGGTCAAGGAAGCTTGCCTGGGGAGGGAGTTTCAAGTGGGGCCCCAATCAATATGCCAACTATCCCTAGACTCCAGCAGGCACATCTAGGAAAAAAACAGTCTGGGAAAGGAATATCACAGAAAACATTGTATGTTAGAATTAAATAGAAGGGGGAGCATTCAGGATCTTCACAGCAGATTTAAAGATCTCAGTTCCAACTGTTCAACTTCTAAAACCTAGGGGAATATCTGAGATTACTCGAGAATGTTTTCAGGATTACAGTATTAGAAGGAGGAAAGAGGTGATGACAGCATATGGGAGCATATAAATAACAGAATAGTAAAGGCATCAATAAACTCTATTTGATAATGGCAAAACAGGTTTGGTACCCAGCCAATGTGAGGAGAGATAAGGAAACAGAATCGAGCACTGAGAAGAATCGCTGCACTTATTAATAAAACACTGGCAAAAGAATAGCATGAAAGCAAGAGATATGACCCTAATACTTTCAAGCAACCAGTGCCCAAACAAGCTTAGCTTTTCTCTGCAGATCACAAGAGGGAGCAACTTCAGACACAGATTATATCTGAAGTCCAGAACACTAAATAAACTCAAAGATAATCAAAGGGTTAAGCACTGAAAAGGGGATTTATGTGAAATTACATAATCCAAATGTCAAAAGCCCTACAAGATATAAAGACCAGGGAGTAAAATCTTTGTTTCAGAGCATGATGTCAGCAGAAGCCAGTGAGAACAGTAAGAGGATGAGAAGATAAAGAAGGTGTATTAAGCAGACTTCAGGACCACAGCCACATAGGCCTAGTTCACCTGTTTCCATCTGGGGCAGCTTTGACTCCGTAAAGTGGACTAGGTTGTTAGGGCGCATGATGGCAATGGAACGAGCTGTGATCACCAGCCTCTGGAACACCTCGGGATCCAAATCCTTGCCTTCTTTGCTGGATGTGTTGAGACACTGCACAGCTTTGCTCAGTAGGGCCTGATCCTATAAAACAACAGGATCACAGAGAATCAACCATAAGCAAGGGCTGGATACTAATGCAAACAGCAGTATCAGGATTGTTACCTCCTCTCAAGAAAACAGGCTCATTACCACCAACTACCTCAAACAAATCTTCAATGCAGCCCAATATAGCTAAACTTCTTACTGCATAAAATATTAAAGTCATTAAAAAATCAAAAGTCATGCAAACAGTATCAAAGTAGTGCAGGAAAATTAGAATCCACCCAATTCTCCAGAACTGCAACATTTCTTTCTTGCAGTAGAAGAGTCCTTTCATAACAAGTTCTTATTACCCAAGGATTATGTTTCCAAATTGCCTTTCCTTGAAAGGCTCATCAGGTTAAACTCACACTTCTCAACTGTCTGGGATGGGGACACAAAAGCTAACCACAGCTTCTGGGCTGGCAGCTTCTCTCAAAGCCCTATGTCCTCGTGAGTCTGAATTGTCATTTTTTCCATCTATGGAAATTGGTCTGACTTAGCTCCTTTGGTGGAGCCTTACTTTTGCAGGTGAGATCCTCTCCCCAGATTTCCCCTTCAGAGGCTCCCCAACACCACTCAACAGTGGGCCCACCACCCAGTATACCTTCCACACCATACCACTGCTGGGGGAATGAAAACATCAGCAGTCCTCATCTCCTGAGTGACTTCCCTCCTCTCACTCTTTCCCAGTGAGAAGGCACCCAAACTCAATGTCCTTCCCTCTCTTTCTTAAGTCTTGCTAATCCTGTTAAAGTAACAGAAAACTAAGTGCAAACCAGCAGCCCACCAGCCGGCTTATCCTCAGTTTTGAATGCTATTCATTGATTTCTCAGGAGTAACTTTAGACTAGGTACTAATCCCAATGCTATCCTTTCTCCACCTTACTCCACTATGTGCTTGCTTTACACATGAAAAACAAACTTACTTGATTCCTTGTCAGGACCGTAACTTCCGTTTCTACAAAAGGCACCCCTGAGAGTGTGCCTTTTGTAGAAATGGAGAGATTTCTAGCAGAAATGAGAAATTACTTTGTGGAGCAGAAATGAGAGATTACCTTGTGGCTGTGATAGGCCGAGCGGCTGGTGTGCAGGCTGGCCAGAAGGCTCTTGGACTGCTGCTGGACACTGGCAGGTGCAGGCAGGGACAGCAGCAAAGTAGCTAACTCCTGAGCTGCATTCTTGTTTCTCTCCTAATACAAAAACAGCTGGGTTATCAATAATCCCACCAACTCAATGCAGAATGTACTATCTACACTCTGCCCTCCCTCTTCCTTCCTTCTAGACCATCAGGGCTAGGTTACACTCCATGCACTGCAAAGAGCAAAAAAAAAGATTTTCAGAAATTATAATCCTCCTACACTATAGGTAAAGAAATGGAATCCAAGCTCATGACTCCCAGAACAGTGTTCCTGTACCAGCATTCATCTTATTCTATTACACACTCTCACTATGGGTCCCCAAAAGTAGGACAAAAGGACTTAAGCTGAAGAGTTCTCTGGAGCTTCTTTGCAAATCAAGATTATGCTATAAATGTTCTTTAGCTGCAAGGCCTCGAGGCCTCAGACAACTCCTCTGACTTCCTGCCTCTTCAGAAAGCTCCCACACGCTTTGAAAAAGTAACTTGCCTTCTCGATGATTGGGCCAACAGCAAAGCAGCTTTCCAGGGCTTCTAAAGAACTCACAACCAGCCTGGGGAGACAGAAAACCTGGCTTGAGTACAACAACCGTTCTCTCTGCCTTGTGCTTTAGACTAGGCAGACTATAGTTGTGAAGACCTTGGGGACAGCTAATGAATGCCAAATACAAAATCAAAGCACAATAAGACCTGCCACAGGCACCATGCATATCGTTTCCTGTGTTACAGGCCAGGAGAACCTGGCTCCTGCTCGGAGATCAACCTGAGGCCATGTTCATAATCCGTAACTCAAAGACAGGGCTTTTCGCCCTCAAAAAGGATAAATGTGCTTCCTTCTGCTGCCTGTGGCAGGGATCACTGAGATGGGCTTAACAGTCTTGATGCAATGAGACCCAAAGCTCAGGTGCCCAGAGATCAATGGGCAAAGGGATACACAAAAGGAAAGGTTAAAGCCATCTTATACTGGGAAGATTGAAGTTATATTTTACTTACACCATCAAGAAAATGCACAAAGGCATTTCCTATGAGTGCCTAAGTATGGGGAAGAGACCAAAGTGTATTTTGGGGTACATGCCAATTGCCAACATTCAAGGGATAGTACAATGCATCTTTAGAAAACTGAGCGATTCTCCCTCAGGGAAGAAACAGGAAGCCCAACTGTTAAAGGTTCCAAGTAACATGCTCCCCAGGGCTTACTCCTTTGAATTTAATGTGGCATAGTAAAAAGACCAACATTCTGACAGCTGAAGCCCTGAACAGAGAGAGAAAAGTATTGAGAAAGTAGCTGGAGAGAAAAGGGTTAAGGGGTAGAGGAAGGCAATAAAGAACTAGGGAAGAGGGCACTGAGGTATGAAACACATTTGGACAGAGCAAGCTCTCTGGTAGATTATCAGATGGTAGGACATTTTTGTCTGTCTCTCCACCTCACCCTCTTCTCACCCACTACACAGAGGGAGCAGAGAGGACTGGGGTAAGGAAGAGAGAGCTGAGAGAAAGTCTGACACGGCCAACACCAAGTATGCACTTACAATCCTCTGGATACTCCATTTTTACACATGGATAGCTCTGTAGCCATGCAATGACCAGAACAGAAAGAAGCAGGACTTTTAAACAGAAGCAGAGTCAACGCAAAGCCACACCATTGGTTACACTGCTCTCTGACACACATTCACTCGTGCAGAGAAAAGAAAGAGGGCATACTAACCGGTCCAGCTTGGTTAGGGACTCAGTTTCAGAACTTGGGGGAGAAGCAAAGGAAAAAAAAGGAAAAAAATGTGAAGCTCAGAGAAACCTGAAAACACATCCTAAGCAAACCATGTATGAATAGGGAAGGGGAAAAAAAGAAAGAGAAATAAAAGGGGGGAGGGCACTGCTGGTGGGAGGCAGTGATTCCAAGCAAGGCTACTCTTATGACTTATAATGTAAGAAACTCAAAATCTTACATCATGAATTATTTCATCTACCATGGCAGACCAGCAGCTACCTAGCACAAAGAAGCTAAGCAAAAGGCTTAAGAATGCCACTGTAGGGAGATTTAGGGAGACTCTGAACTCTGCTGCAAGATGCAGCAGACAGCCTCTTGCTGACAAACGACACAAGAAGCTACCGCAGAGAAAGATAAGATGATGAGATCAGAATGGAAGGGAGGATATTTCCCCATAATTTCAGCAAAGCTGAATCCCAATCTAGAATACTGGCTTAAGCACCTTCTACTGTGCAGCATCTGGCTACTCCAAAGGGTATCTGAGCATTAAGAAAAGGGACAGAACTTCTGTCTGGGCAGAGACTCTGGCATCAGATGACTCTGAGCACATATTTCAGTCTTTGTCTGCACACTAGGGAGACACTGGATGTGGGGGAGTTATGTGAAAACTTAAAAATCACAGGCTAGACTTGGTATGGTTATTAGAAGCTGACCCTCTGAAGACACAGGAAGGTTCTACAGTGAGAGTGGAAAATGGTGAAAGCTGAAACCAACTCCTGCCAGCACTGGTACCTCTCCAGGACATTTCCACTGGTTGTAGTAGGGGTGGCTGAGTCACTGTCTCCAGTGCCATTGCTCTGGTTCAGGTTTGAAGGGCAGATAGTGCTGACAGAGGCAGAAGGGAATTCTTCCGGGGGCTCATCAGGCCAGCCAAACTGCTCCTTAGTCTTGCCATAAATTTTTACAGCATCTATCATGGTGACACCTGCTGGATCCACCGAGGCCCCTACTGTAATAAGCAAGAGAAGCCTTTAGGAAGCACATTCTCTAAGGGCTAACATCACCCCTCCAAAGCAAAGACCAGACCAGTTTAGGCAAAAAAGAAAATTACAACAGTTTTACAGACATAGAATTTTACCTCCTGAGACACAGCAACACTTTAACCATGTATAGATGCTGAATGCGTATAAAAACAGTTCCATGGACCAAAAGCCTATTAAGTCCCCTACTCAGAAGAGTCCCTAAACATCACCATAAGCATCCTCTTGCACTATCAGGGTACTGTATCTCCCACCCTTCACCACCAGGAGTCTCTAAGTACTTCCTTTGTTCAAAGTTCAGATCATCCTCACTCACACTAACGGCAATTATTTCTAGGAGAAACAATATCAGACAGGTGGCCAGTAAATAACAGAGAAGATGCCAGTCTTAAGAAAGGATCAGGGATTTGTACTCTAAGGATTTAAAATTTTCAGTGGCACACTGAGGAACTACTAAACACCTCTCAGTGATGTGTGACTTTATCTGTGCTTTAAAAAAGCCTTATGATTTCACATACCAATTGTGCCTCCCCTCAGCCTAAAACGAAGCAGCCCCATCAATGAGGCTGACCCAACAGTACAGAAGTGAATACTTAACATATTGAGAGAGTTTTACCCTATCTTTACACCTCCCATTCTCAAGCATACTCCTTTCCTGAGGACAGCGACCAGAGAGAAATCAGTGGAGCAGCAGGACCCCAGAATACTGGACAGCCATAGACCAATGGCCCCATAATGAGCAGCATTCATCATGAGGACAGAGTCTGCACCAAGGTTGGTAACTCACTGAAGAGGTTCAGCTTCTTATCAGCTTGCAGGGCTTCTTCTCTGGTGAAGGGGAAGTCAAACCAGCGGGAGCGGCTCAGGTTAAGCTGCATAGTTCTGCCAAAGATCTCAATATATGACGGGGCCCGTTCGATGGCCTGGGTCCCAATCTGGATCCGCATGCCAGTCATCACCATAGTGGTGTTGTTGTTACTAATCTCAATGGTGAAGCCACCAGGCTACAGGAGAAAAGGCACACATCAGAAAACTAACAGAAGTTCCTAAATTCAGAGTTTGAATCCTTCCTCTGACACTGTCTCAGTGTGTGAACCTAGATTAGACTTTTATCCTTTTAACTACCCTGTGATGACTTCCTTGCTTCTAAGTATGGAAAAACAGAGGCAATTCTCTTCAATGCCAGGTTTTCTTCTCCCTAGCATTAACAATCTCCTGTTGCCCTCTGCAGTGACCTTGCTGGTAATGATGGAAACCTAGCCTGTGGAATGAGAGTCCTTCAGCTTGAGTAGTAAGAATGTCATTTATTCGAGGGACAATTTAACTAGATTTGAGGGTCAGTAACTTTGAACATATGCTTTATACATGCATTCTAAAAAGAGATGTGTTTTCAAACCATAGTATTTATGAGTCCTCCTACCCAGGGATTAGATCCAGCTCAGAGCAGTACTCACCTTGGTGTTAGCCACATACATGCCAGTGGAATTCAGCCGGTGCTTTATCTGTTGTGCATTGTAGACCTGCAAGAGGTCGTTACCACCAAACTCCACATCTGTCAGCTGCTGGTTGTGTTCAAAGAAGTCAATGGGGAAAGTCACCTGGCTAGACGTGCGAGTTGCTGCGGAGAACAGTACCAGATTGCCTGAGAGCATCAGTATCTGTAGTCTCATCCACCTCTGCTCCCATGCCACAGATAGACTCCTCCCAGACTGAGCCTACACTCACACATGCTAGTCTTTCTAAGCAAACTATGAATTATGTTTGCATCAGCATGATGCCTACATGTGGTTAGCTCTCCAGTGGTTATTATCCCTAGTACCTACAACATATCCTAGCAATACAGAGAAATCTGGTGTTGGTATTGGGTATGCAGTTAACAACAATTGGCTTTCTTTTAGCTGGTTTATTTAAAATAAACAGTAAAAACCATTTCTTTACAAGTGGATAAGCTACACTACTACCTCAAACATAGACTCTAGAACAAATTTAAGATAATGTGATAATCCCTCCAATGATCTTTGCTTAGCCAGATTCACTCACTCCTTAAGTCAAGCTTTCACTTCCCTGAAGGGTCCTCTATCAGTCAGGAGCAAGACCTGTGATGGGTTCCTCACTACTCAGTGGGAAGTTAACCTACTGAAGGGATCTACTCTTCAATCAGTTCCATCCTTCAGGCAAGCCAGTTTCCCTAAACCCAAAGAGAAAAATCTCTCAAATGAGGTTCAAGACGTAACTCTTTACTAGGCACCAAAGAACTGCTGACCTGAAGCAGATAGCCAATGGGTGCTTGCCATTTGGAACCTTGACTCTGATTTCGGGAAATTAGCTAGCACATACCTCTAACTTTACAAAATATGCAAGCAGGACAGGCACCTTTTCTTCACAGATATAGTCATTCCTTGCTTAACAGTAGGGATACATTCTGAGAAATATGTCATTAGGCAGTCTCGTCCTTATGCAAACATCACAGAGCATACTTACATAAACCTAGATGGTATAGCCTATGCACACCTATAATCTCACGGGACCACCTTCATATATGCGGTTCGTCATTAACTAAAACATCATGCAGTGCATGAGTGTACGTACGACAGTCTATTCTGAGTCACTGTCTAGAAGACCACCATTCCCATTCCCCCACAAGTCTTTTGGGAAGGGGACTTACTGACTGCAGCTGTTTTGCGCTTTCGAACAGGCTTCATCATGCTGATGACACCGGTAGGCTGAAGGGAGGGCTGAAGCCAGTAGGAGGTGTTCTCCACACTGGCCATGTAAATGCGCAGGCTGCCATCCTCACATAGCAGGATCATTGTTGTCCGCTGCTGCTCGTTGCAGGCTGTGTGCCTGATGGCAACCATGTCTTGGATCTAGAGGAGGGGACAAAGGAGGGTGTTGGTTCCCATACCTATAGATCAAAACTCACAGAGAGAAAGAGGCAGAGAAGCAACTGGTTTCACAGCCAGTTGGGAGGTGAAAAGGGTGGCAAAGAAAAGACATCTAGGGGCTGGCCCGGTGGCGCACTGGATAAGTGCGCCGCTTGGGAAGCGCAGCGGCGCTCCCGCCCGAGGGTTCGGATCCCACATACAGACCGGTTCCCGCTCGCTGGCTGAGCGAGGCGCGGGAGCAACACCGAGGGTTGCACTCCCGTTGCCGGTCCCGGGGCCGGTAGGGGGGCAACACTGAGGGTTGCGATCCGTTGCCGGACACGGAAAAAGACAAAAAAGAAAAAAAAAAAAAAAAAAGTTGCTTT
>NW_007726248.1:405976-461436 GCF_000696425.1 Galeopterus variegatus
AAAAACTGGAAATTCTAGCCAGAGAAATTTAGGCAAAAAAAAAAAAAAAAAAAAAAAAAAAAAAGAAAGAAAAGACATCTAGGAGAAAATGGATCAAAAATCTTTTACAGACCTCCACTGAAAGAGCTAGGAAAGGGACATAAATAAACAAATATAAAAAGAAATCAGGTTCACAGCAAAGTGATGATAGAATCTGGCACTGACCTTTGCTTTAGCAGGAAGAGTCTTAATCTCCTGGATAAGAAAAGTGTCTGGTTTCACCATAACTACCAGTGGCACACCTGTAGTTTGCTGGACACAACACACCAGACCAGGGTGGTTCATCACTTCAGACCACTGGCAAAGGGCAGGAGAAGTCTTACTGCCACCATTGGAACTGCAGACAACAAAACTGGCCACAGTTAGGGTGTCAATCTCCATTTAATAGTTCTTTTCTTGACCTAAAGGCCATCTTCTAACTAGCTACATGAATCCAGAGCAATATCCTTGGCTAGGGACTCCTTATTCACAGATCAATTTTATTCTGAGCCACATGCAAATTCTCATACACCCCAATGTATGCCCCTGGGAAGAGTCCTCATTTAGAATCTCCACTACTAGGCTCCACAATCTGAGAAACGGGTGGCCCCACGTGCCTAGAGGCTATCAACTGCATAGGTACAGAGAGATGCTGAAGGCCAATTACTCATTGTCCTATAAGAATCTCCAAGCACACTGAGTTATGTGTGAATTGCTGTTCATCTTATTTCATCCCAACCAGGGAATTCCCAAAAGAAAGGCCTGAGAAAAAGTGCTGTAATGGCTCTTCAACGGCAGATAAGAAAGACAGGAAGAGACCCTAAACTTCTTCTTCTTCCTCCCTAAATAGATCTCTCACTATCTCACACTCCTCTGTTATCTGGAAACTTGATCAAAGTCTCTATGTCCCCAACTCCAGCCATGCCCCCATTACTGATATCATGTTCTATTTACTGTTAGAGTAAGTTTCCCTGGATGGAAACGTAAAGGGCTTTATGTAAGGATGAGTGTCTAGGAGAAACTTGTATACTCCCCTCCTCAAAACTCAGTAATCACATTAAAATCATGTTTGCTGCCTTGACTATAGGTTTTCCATCTGAATAACAGTGGTACCCCAAACTACCTCTTGTAGCTTAGGGTGTCCACAGTGAAGGACAAACCATTCAGGCAGCCCAACCTGCCAGCCCTGAATGCTGCCTAATTTTAAAGTTACCTAGAAAGGAAGAGAGAGGATTGCTGGAGAAAAGTAAGCTTCACCAGATTCAGAACAGACGCCCATACCTAGGAGGAATGGAGATCCCCTGTTAAATGTGGGCGCTGTGAAAGTTGAACGTTAAATCTCATTCCCACCTTTTGATGTTGATGGGGAAGAGTTGCAACACCTCTAGTGTTGTTCTGCTGATGGTGGCTGCAAATGATTTGCCTTGACAATAGCTGAAAAATAGCATCTGCAACACATGGGAGTAGTAGACAGACACACCACCACCTGCCACCTGGCTGTTACTGTCCTGTCGGGACAAATAAAAACACACATTTTGCATTAGCTTCTCATGTTGCATTGGCTACCAGCTTCTAGTTTATGCTAGTAATTAGTTTTAAATCATGATTATATGTTCTCATACTCTAAGCATGACATCCCTGTGGGTAAACTTCCTAAATACCCCAAGAATAAAGGAACTTCAAGTTGAATCAGTTTAGTTCTGAAGGACAAGAGTTTTTACTATTAGGTAAAAAGTTAGAAGCAAAAAGAAAGAAAGAAAAAGGGAAAAAAAGGACAACAGAGGAGTTGCTAAATAGTTAAATCTGGAATAGAAAGAAATGACAACAGGTGCTCTAACCTTCAGGTCCTCGTGATTGATTTCCAGTACATTAGTGACATAGAAGGGTCCCTGCTGGGCACTGCTGGCCTCTTCCATTAGCTGAGTATAGATGTATCCAGCTGAAGACATTATAACAATGATGTTCTTTCCCTCCTCATTAAAGAGGAAGGTAACATCTCTTATCTTTGAGCTTGGCAGCAGAAAGTAGAAGGTCGGACTCAAAGCATCAACCGACAGATCATAAATCTGCAGGACGAAAGAAAGACTAAATAAGGGAGACCTATTTTAGTCCTATCCCCAAAATACCCTGTTGCATCCAAATAGCTGCAATTGTTGAGTAATGGACATTCATTCTCCATTCAGCAAACTACAAAGTGTTTGGCACTGGGCATATAGAGATGAATAAAACATTTTTTAACTTTCCCTCAAGGAATGAGTAGGAGACAGATACACATAAACAAATTCTGTAACAAATATAGTAATGGGTGCATACTTCATACTGTGAGGGTAGAACCAGAATCTATTGCATATTGCTTATACACAAAGCTCCTGCTCAGCCACATAAAAAAGGGAAACAAACCATGTTCATTTTTTATTTTTAATTTCTGGGAGAAGCAAGCACATAATGGAGATCAGACATTCTGAATATAAAAACAAAACAATTCTAGGACCATATTATCAAAGAGCTATAATTGTACCTTGACGAAGTCCGCGGTGACAATTGCTAACTCAGTCTGCGAACCAGGTAACCACACAGCTTTGATGATGAAGTTTCCCGTTGCCAACTGGGGGTGCAATACCAAATGATCCGAAACAGAGCCTGAGCTACTAAAGGTGAGCACGTGGCAGTCCTAGACACAGTTTAGGAAACAAGATGGTTAAAAGATGTTTTGGAAAGTAGGCTCATTCATTTCAGAGTTCTAATGTTTTCTTTTCTTCCCTAATATTCCCTGCCTTCAGACAGTACTTGTATTTAAACTTACTAGTAACATAGGTGTCAAGAACACACAAAGATTGTTTCTAATATAGGAGAAATCTGGAAGACCTGGAAGAAATTCAGAGAAAGATGTCTTTTGCATTCCAATAGCTTTTAAGTTTTAATCTCAACAGTGAATAAGAAAAAGTGGTGCTGGAAATGGGAAAGAAGGTAAGTAGGGTCCACAGCTCAAGTTAATCAAACCTGGATAAGGATTTTTACCTTCAGCCCACAAACCGCCAGGTAGTCTTCTTTGCAGGGATTTCCAGTGAGGCTCAACACAGTAAAAGGAACTGGGGCAGAAGCCAAGCGGGTCAGAGTCAACTTTCTTTTGCTGGAATCTGCTTGCTTCAAGAGTGCAGAGAGCTGCAGAACAGTGATCTACAAAGAAACAATTACCAATTTATTCTTAACCCTGGCCCTCTCAGAGAACACACAGCAAATAACAAAAACACCTTCAGTAGGAATATTAGTTCGCAGGCTTTTTTGGCAGAAAAGTCTCTTAGAAAAATCCTAAACCAATACCAGCCTCTATTTCTCCTGGCATGGAATGTCCTTCATTCCTTTTTTCCAGTGAGGACAGAACAGAGGGGAAATGAAACTAATTTCTCTTTGTAGAATCATTTCACAAAATAGTTAAACAATTCCTACGTACCGCTGTCCTTTTTCAGGTTTCTATGAAACCATTTTTGAAATTATTTTATAGTTATTTTAAGAACTATTCATATTTTCACTTAAGATAAGGTTAAAATAATATTAGTGGTGATGGAGAGGCCAAAAGACAAGAAAGCATGAGTTAAAATACCTAGCACTCTTCCAACTTCTACTAGTTCTACACAACCACATAAACTTCTTTGTGCCCTTAGAGGGCTGGGAGGGCAGATGAGGACTAAATAAGAAAACACAGTCTTCCAGGCCGGCCCCATGGCTCACTCGGGAGAGTGCAGTGCTGATAACACCAAGCCCACAGGTTCGGATCCTATATAGGGATGGCTGGTTCGCTCACTGGCTGAGTGTGGTGCAGACAGCAACAAGCCAAGGGTTAAGATCCCCTTACTGGTCATCTTTTCAAAATAATAAATTTAAAAAAAAAAAAAAAAAAGGAAAAGAAAACACAGTCTTCCTATGAAAACTGTTGCTTCTCAACTTATGCCCCCCAGAGTGACCAAACTGGGCAAGACGGGAGGCCAAGATGTCCTATGTAACTGCTAGTCATTACCTTTCCCTGGAGGGCTTGAAGAATATGCTTTGAATGAGGATTTACTAATCAGAGTCTTTGTCCTAGCCATACCACTTCTAGGTCTAATCAAATAACTCAGGGTTCAAGTAAAGAAGCTCAATGAGATCTGTCCCTAAATCATTCTTGGAACCCAATGGACTTTTTCCTAAAGGGGGCCAATTGGAGAACGGTCATCTACCTGTTTTGCCTAGCACTTAAGATGTTTAAACAAGACCTAAAATGAGCAAGAAGGAATTGGAGGACCCACCTTGCCCTTCTCATGGCTGACAGCCAAATGCTGGCGGCGTCCATGGGGGGAAGAGAGCACACACATAGCCACCCTTCTAAGCACATGGGCACTGATCAATTGCCGAATAGTCTGTCCCTGGTCTCCACTGTAATTCATCCGAACATTCTCAAAGGCACCTTCCTGGGAGCCTAAGGTGGGAACCTGGCAAATAGGGAAGCAGAGAAAGTAGGCTGTAATAAAGCAAATAAGATCCAGTGGATTCATACACTATTCATGTAATTGAAATGAAGAACAATTCAGTCACTCAAAAGCAATGGATTTCAACCTCCAACACATAGACAGCTGGATAAATTTGTCAATGTTATCATCAGTCCAGTAAAATCAACATAGTAAATTTTTCATAAAACTAAACTTAATACAAAGTATTCGCCTTTTTAAAAATGTTAAAACGTCCTCTTTCATAAAATAATGGTTTTGATAGATGAAATTTTTTTATGCATTGATCTAACCTGGCAAATTAAAATTAAAAGTCAGTAACTTTATGGGTCCCCAACCTCACACAAATATTTTTTAGTTTCACCTTTAATATCTAAAGTCTAAAAACCACTGTTCTGAAACAGTGAGTGATTTTTAATAAAATACCAGAATATATGTGCATAAGTATATTTGTATTTCCAAGTGAATAATATTCCCTTAAAAATAGCTTCCTTGTGAGATCTAGTCATGTACCTAATTCACAGTCTTTGTTCATTTCTCTTTTGGAACTGCTGCCACGTCACTTTCATATAGTGCCGAGCACCAAGTTTTAAAGTGGATAATAACTTATAGCTTATAACCATGTCATATGAAGAACTAAAGGAAAGTTTCCTAAAGGGCTATAAGCAAAAGAGGACAAAATATTATTTTGCAAGTTGGATAAATCTTAGGGAAGAAGATATAATAAGGAGATTTTCTATTTCTTATAAAAAAAATTCTAACTACAGTTGACCCTTGAGCAGCATGGGTTTGAACTCCACGGGTCCGCTTATAGACAGATTTTTCTTCAACCAACTGCAGATTGAAAATACAGCATTCGTGAGATATAAACCTGCGAATACGGAGGGCTGACTTATCATACATTGCAGGTTCCCTCAGGGCTAACTGTGGGACTTGAGTATCTGCAGATCTTGCTATATACACAGGGGGTTCCTGGAACCAATCCCCTACATACACTGAGGGACAACTATATTATTATTGCCCCAAAATGGAATTCCCCATCTCTTGGTAGTTCATATATTTATATGAACTAAAAAAGGGAATTTATTCCCCGGTTTGATCCAAATGACCCTGGATTCCCTTCTTTTGAAGACATACCTCATATGCTGATTTTTACATTGTTCATAATAAGGTCTGGGGATGTCATGAAATCTTAGATTCTAAGTGCTGAATAGCCAGGGATTGACTGTTCTAAGTATATTCCTCAGAGTACCTAGCACATTTTGGATCTCAATAAATTTGCTGGTTCCTGCAACCACCACCTTCATGACCCTGACGCACTCACCATCAGCTGGTCTGTCATCTCAACCACCTTGTCCACTGTATGCAGCTCACTGAGGGCTTGCTGAGCCCGGCTACTGCTCCCCACAGCAGAAGCCTGCTGAAAGTTGGTCTGAATGGCATCCATAAGGAAATTGAGCATGTCTAACACAAGAGGAGCGAAGGAGAAATTGGCCTGAGAAAAATCAAAATAAACAAGTGAAAAAAAGAAAAAAAAGAAAAAGAATGGGCCATACTCATAATAATAATCTTGCCAGTAACTATCTTCAGAATCTAGTTTCCTCACTTCTAGTCAAATATTCTTGCCATCCTCTCATTCTCTCCATAATCCTGGATTTGACTCCAGTCAATAAGCCATTGTGCTACTGACTCTAGAGCCATATTTCTAAACCAGAGGTCCCAAATAGATACCCTAATGCACAAAGGCATCATCATATATAATTAGCTAAATTCTCTCCTACATATCTACAATGGTTCTAGTTAAGTACCATCCTTGGGAAAATTGAGAAAATAATCACTCAAATCATTTTCTGCATTCAGATGCAGAACTCTAGCCAAGAAAGGGTGCTCTAGAGTATAAAACTAAAACTTACCTTCCCACCCCCCACATAAAGTTCGTAATACTCTTCAGTCATAAAGAGTATTCTTCCCTAGTGACTGACAACAAATATTAGCTGTATTCACACTGTGAAAGTGGGTAAACTTAGAGTAAGGAGAAAACGAGTTGCAAGGGGAGCCTTGTACGTCAATTACTCTCACACAAACTTGCCAGCTCCCAACTCTGTCTACCACTGCACTAGGAAACATTGGTAAGCCCCACCTGGTTCTGTAGCTCCTCCCGGCATCCCTCTACTGTGCGGCACAGGCTGCTCTTCTTGGGCTTCTCATCATCAATGACCTTTCCATCACTGATGGTGACCTTGGCCTTGTCAGCTGGCGAGGTGCTGGTATGACGCACCAGACTCTCAGAAACCCTGGGTTCACTCTGAAATGCTGACTCCTTCATGGTGGAGCTCATGCCACTACTAGGAGTTCGCTTCACCAATGCCTAGGGACAGAAAATAGCAGTCTCTAAATTCTTGCCATAAGCACAGATGAAATACTACCTAAGTCTTAGAAGAAAATCTGACCCAAAGGAGAAACTGGCAAAGCATTTAAATGTTATCCAAAAGCCTACATTCTGATCTTCACAGTATTCACCTAATATCTAACTTCTCTACCCACTCACAGGATCAAGCCTTGATTATAACATCGAAATTGTGGGAAGGCCTTAGGAAAACTGACTGTAAGATCTCTAAGGACTCTGCTAGTTCTAATATTCTAAGTGAAATGCTTAGGCCATGATTGTACAGATCATCAGTGACAGAACAAAAACATATTCCTAGACCCAGGTACCATGGAGGTGACAGGGGAATTATCCAGTTTGGCTTAAGTATTCCCATGTTACTAACAAGTCACCACTTATAGCTTAGTGAAGGTTCCAAATCTCTCACCAAACAGCTGCCATCTTCCTTGGCTCCACAGTCACAGAAGAAGGATCCATACTTGGCATAGGAAATCTCATGATCCTTATGGCATACCTTAGCACATACTGTGCAAACACCCACCCCATCAACCATTTTGCAGGTGTGGCAGTGATACCTACAAGGAACAAGGACAAGCAAATAAGATCAGAAGTCCCAACAATCAAGGCCCAGTAAACCCTCACCTAAAAGGAAGAACTATTCTTACCAATGCTGGTTCATGAATTCTTTCTGTGTAATCGTAAAAGTGCAGAGTTTATTGCAAAGAGAATCTTCATCCTTCAATGACAATAAGTCTTTTTAATATAAAATATATCCCTCCACATAGATACCCACAAAAACACACACTTCAACACCCTATGGAGAGTAAATCAATTCATAAATGACCAACAGAAACTTGCCCCAATTAGAAACAGCTATCTAGCTGAAAATCTGCTGCAATTTCAGATGAGACCTTAGGATTTTGTGGTAAAGACAAAAATAAATCTGGGCTGGCCAGTTAGCTTGGTTGGTTAGAGCATGGTGTTATAACACCAAGGCCAAGGGTTTGAATCCCCTTGCAGTCCAGCCAATAAATGAATAAATAAATATATAAATCTTATGCTTTCTCTACAAAAGAGCTCCCAGTGTCTCCATGAAAAATTCAACCCTAAAATTCCATTTTCGATGCAAAGACTGAGGAAGCAATCACTTATGACTTTGGATAGAAGAAAGGCATATGCTTATTAATAAGTCCTCTCCCCAAGAGATTAGAATCCCAGGGTTTGCTCTACAGGCCTAGAAAATTAGAACCTGGCATTAGTTACATAAGCTAGAAGAAAGCAACAAGGACTAGGGAGTTCTGAAGCTCACAAGAGGCTAAAAAAGAGAGCCAAAGACTTGTTAGCATGCCTTTAGAGGTTAAAACTTATAGGTTACTTAGTACTTACTGAATCCTCAGCCTGGGAATCTTCCTCTTCCACTGCCAACTCCTCCACCCAGTCAGAGTCCACCTCAATGGCCCGCTCTTCCCCATCCACTGAGAGGTGACTTGGGCCTTGACCATTACTCTGGCTCAAGGCATTTGTGACATCAGCCAAGTAAGACATAATATGGCATGTGCACTCCAAGATTATCACATGCTACAAGAGAAGACCACAGTCACACAGAAATTTCAGCTCTCCATGTGTTGTTACTATGTAAACTATGTCTTTTCAAGCTTTTTCCAATAAAGCTCAAGATCAAAAGGAATGGATAAAAACAGAAATGGAAAACATGTTTTAATTATCGACTTCCCCAGTATTAAGTACTATGTTCGCACATATAACTGGTCAGTAAATTCTACTGAATTAGGGTGCATTCATTCATTCTTGAGCATAAAGATAACTCCTGACAAAGTCACATAAGATGAAGTGGAACTAAAATTAGGAGAATGGAGTAAAAATAGGGACTAAACTCATGCAAGAAAAGACTACATTATGAATATGAAGAGGTTCTCATTAGAATTACTACCATTACCATTTTTTTTAACCATTAGTAAAACTCATTTTAATTACTACGTTTTAAACTAATGCAGAAGGAGAGGAATAGCTTCAGAGATCAAGAGAAAAATTTTCCAGCAAACCACTGCAGGTAGTTCGTGCTTGCCTAAAAAACCCGATAGTCTGGCACCAAAGACTCAGATTTTTAATTTCCTTTGCTCTGCACTCTGACATTTCAGTGCTGAAAGGATAAAGATTAGCAAGAAAGGAAGAAGAAATGAATGGTACTGTGATGGGTCTCAGAAGCCAGTTATCTGCTCTTAGTTACCTATCAGGTTCATGGGTTGGGTAGGGCGAAAAATGCCTGAACGCAAGATTTCTGTCAGCTTCAAATCCCTTTTATCAGCATAGTGACCTGAACCTTCAGGCAAACTGAACAATTCTAGCATCTGTACTGGAGCTGAAGAGGCAGTCTATAACCCCATATAGCACTGACTCAGTGCAGTGCACGGTTCCAAGGCACAAGCAGGGGGACAGTTTTCCATAGCACACAAAGATCTTAGAATAGCAGGAATTCACTATGTTGTAAAAAGGATTCAATAGGATGTTTGTTTATCAGAATATTTCCTTCCTATCACTTCTTGCCACCCGGAAGAGGCCTGAGGGCACACAGTTAGCAATTACACACTTCTAGGTCTTTGAGATTATCAGCCTTATCCTCTGTGGGCCAGCCAGGGACAGAAGCCAATAGGAAGAAGAGACTTCCACCTATTACAAAGATAAGAATCATCTTTCCCCTTGTTCCCTGACTGTGCCACTTCTCGCTCTTCTTACCTACCTTTCCATGCATTACATTGGCGTTCAGTTTTTCAACCACATTCTTCTGTGACAGGTATTTCTTGCTGTCCCATAGAAAAAAAAAAGGGAGGGGGAGACACAAAATCATCTAAGGAACAAAAGAAAGAAATCATCTTCATGAACCTTGAATCAATTTCTGGACACTGTGAAGCAAAAGCATTCTTAGAAAACTATGTAAGTAATGCATAGCTGCATAGCTTGGGGTGTTCTGGTCTCACAATTATCCTTGACATTAGATATACTCTTTCTAAGAGGTCTCTTGGGAATAAAGAACAGGAAACTACTAAGAAAATAAAGAAGATAAAGTCTAAAATGAGCAGTTATTGGCCACCTCCTCAACCCCCAATAAAAAGATCAAGTTTCTTTTATACTCACTCTGTGCTACCAAGAAAGTAACCTGAAATTACCCCCTTCTTCTCTAAGAGAAATATTGTAAGCTATAAACAGATTCCTACAATTTCATCATCTTACCATCTGCTCAGCCAGTCCACAGCAGCATTATGAAGCTGAAGGTGACCAGCACCTTGACCTGCACTGGCCAAGGTGGCCATCACAACCATAAGTTCAGGGAAGCCAGTCCCATCACCGTTGGCCAGCATCTCTGTTGCCATGGGGGTCAGGGTGCCCAGAAGCACAGCACACACACCTTCCCCAACTTGACTGGTGGAAAAGAAAAAAGCAAATTGTGAGTGACCAACAGCAATCTCATTCCGTGTATTTCAAATTTGTAAGGGTAATTAAAAGAAGTATTAAATTAAACATTAAATATATGACTACATATACCAATCCCAGCTTTGGACTTGGGCTAATTAGAGCACAAAACATTCTCAGGTTGCGACTGACTGGCCAAGTATTCCAAAAGTTTTCTCCATGGGAAAAACCAAGGAGCTATACTGGATTTCTTGAATCTAGCAAGAGCAAGACAAGGAAATGCTGAAAATGCTTAAACTGTAGCCTGAGGAAAGATAGCTGCAAATATCAACATATTTCAGGGTTGTTAGGGACACATGACATAAATGCAATTGTTCTACCTATTTTCCCGAACGATGTATGTGGTCAGTAACTGCAACAGCTGCCGGTTCTCCTGAATTACATCCAGCTGATCAGAATCTTTTGGGGGCGATGTGGTCATGCGGGTGAGCCAGGCCTGCAGACGCGCAGGCTCCACACAAGCCAGCTGTGCCAGAGAGCCACAGAGATGCAGAAGGCTTGGGTTAGGGCTCTTCTCAGCTGCAACAGACCAAGAGGCTAAGGTCAGTGAAGAAGGGCCAGGGAAGGGAAAGAAGGGGCAAAGTGTGAGCCAGGAAAGGGGAAAAGGCAAGGGCTCCGAGAAAGTTTTCAGCTTCCTTCCAAACTTTCTTTGAGGGATTCTCTCCACTTGTTAGCATTTTCATGCTGTAGTTAAACTTGGGCAGAAGATATGCACAGTATTAACTGGACATCAAAGTTCCCATAAGAAGATTACTTAAAAGCTGTCACTCACTCAGCTGGAAGAGTTTGGTGAAGAATTTCAAAACTCGGTTACAGAATTTAGCAGAGAGGTTCTCATTGGCTGTTGCCATCATGATCTGCACAAGTTCTCCACTGGAGGCAGGAGAGGGGGAAAAATGGAAGAATCACATTAAGCCTCACATAAAAGGCATCTGTTTCTATTTTTTCACAATCTCATCTCTTCTAGGGAAATGGTCACTTGTGAATCAACACAAAAGGTGTTCATAAAATCAACCCCCTCATCAATAGCCTCAAGGAGTCAGCAATTGACCTATCCCCCACCACCACCACCCTACCCCCACAAGGTATAGGCACTTAAGCAGGCCCTAACTATTCCCTGAGGAAGAATACCTAAGTCAACATACATAGTTCCTTGCTCTCAGGAAGCATTCAAAAAATGTTCACTGAACAAAGTGAAATACAGCTCACCTGTCAGAGAAAAATTCCTCCATAGCTTTACGAGCCTGGGTGCTTTCCAGCTGCTTTTCCAAATATTGGAGACATTCCTCCAAGACGGATTCATCCAGTCCACTGAGGATCAAAAGGAAAAATTAACTACCAATAATGAAATCTCTTTCAATATCTTCCCCATACTGATTTTTTTTTTTTTTTTTTTTGTCCTTTTGTCTTTTTTTCGTGACCGGTAACGGGATCGCAACCCTCAGTGTTGCGCCCGCACCGCGACCAGCAATGGGATCGCAACCCTCAGTGTTGCGCCTGCACCGCACTCAACCAGTGAGCAGACCGGTCTCTATGTGGGATCCGAACCCTCGGCGGGAGCGCCGCCACACTCCCAAGTACTGCACTCTACCGAGTGCGCCACCGGGCCGGCCCCCCATACTGATTTTTAAAAATCCAAAGTTTGTTTTTTACAACTAGACTTGTAGGACAACGCTCAGTTTTCCTTTGTCAAAGCTTAATATAGGGCCGGCCCGGTGGCGCACTGCTATAGTGCGCCGCTTGGGAGCGTGGTGGTGCTCCCGCTGAGGGTTCGGATCCCACATACAGACCGGTTCACGCTCACTGGCTGAGAGAGGCACGGGAGCAACGCCGAGGGTTGCGATCCCGTTGCCGGTCCTGGTCTGGTACGGGGGCGACACTGAGGGTTGCGATCCGTTGCCGGACACGGAAAAAGACAAAAAAAAAAAAAAAAAAAAAAAGCTTAATATAAAGCCTGGCACACAGTAGGTGTTCAATAAATGTTTAATGAACTAATAACAGCAGCACTTTGATTTTATTTTACTACTCTCTTTCCTAGGAAATTAAACAGGAAAGACATCTGGAGGCTCAGAGTCCTAATCTATATTCTGCTAGTGATTTTTTTTGGGGGGGTGGGAGACACTTTGGATGAATCATTTCTGCATAGCTAAATTGCCTCAAATTCTTTATCTGTTAAAAAAAAAAAAGAAAGAAAGAAAAAGAAGAAAAAGGAAAAAAAAGGGTCCATGATTAAAACCTGGACTCTTCAACAACAAAGAGACAGGAAATCCCAACACTTAGACCCTATATTTGCTCAGTTCTCAGTGAGGTAAAAGTACATGACTGTTCTTTATGACTCATCTACATAAACATGGCCTAAACTATCAAGGTCAAACAATGTGGTGGGACTTCCTAATTCCACAAACCACCCATTTCAGAAGTATGGTCACAAAAAATATTAGAAACTAATTTTATCAAGCACCTCTGTACACTTCATCAAATCCATTAAAGCACTTGATAATCACTTGTTGAATTATTTAATTTTAAGTCTCCAAATCTGAACATTAGGCCTTCCATTTTCTTAAGAATTGATTCCTAAGAATTAACCACAAAAGAAGATTCCACATAATTCTTCATACATTTCCACACAAATGCAAAATGCACACAAATACAGAATTTTCTGTTAAAAAGCACAATTACAGTAACATTAATTAATGATATAAAGAAGCTAATGTTGGAACATTTCACAACAGACTGTTCTTCTGAATCAGGCTCACCTATTGGGATCCGCATGATTGGCCAGAATGTTGTAACAACCAGTGATCAGCTTCTCATAAACACGAGCCAAGAACTCATCAGACTCTGCAGGGCCCAAGATGCGTTCCAGGGAGTTGCTACAGATCTCAGCAACACTCTCAGTACTGGACTCCAAAAGAAGGGGTAGCAGGGTCTGAATTACCTGTGGCGGGTTCATCTCATCGGACCAACTTCAGCAAAGAAAAAAGGAACCAAGTTAATGAATTTACTCCTCCAAAAAGCTGCAAGGCAGCGATAGGGTAATTCAATTATTTATTGGGGAGAGGGCTTTTATTCCAATCTTTTTTCCCTTGGTAGCTATTTTCTAAATAGGTATAATCATATAATTTAATATTCTTTTTTATTATTATATCAGAAGCAAAAATAATTTCCATATGAAAAATCTGTTTTATTAAAACATTTTATAATAGAAGAATTGCCAGGAATCTTGATCACATTTAAGGCAATACAATATATGACTTTACCTGTGACCTAATTACAAGAAGACAAAATAGTCATTCCACTGACCTGCCCTAGTCCCCACAACGACAATGATTTTGGAGAAACAATATCACATAATCTGTCACTATCACTTTAAAATTTAAACCCAAAACACCTCCAAATCACAATATGGCTTAAAGCCAGCATGCTTTTTCTGAAAAATACTACACAGAAAGAGAGGAGGAGGTACTGTGCTGCCCCTCGGATCTAAGTTAAAAATCATCAGGCCGGCCCGGTGGCGCGATGGAGAGTGCGCCGCTTGGGAGGGCGGCGGTGCTCCCACTGAGGGTTCGGATCCCATGTGGAGACCGGTTCCCGCTCACTGGCTGAGCGGGGTGCAGTCACAACACCGAGGGTTGCGATCCCGTTGCCGGTCCCCGGTATGGGCGCGACACCGAGGGTTGCGATCCCGTTGCCGGTCCCCGGTATGGGCGCGACACCGAGGGTTGCGATCCCGTTGCCGGTCCCCGGTATGGGCGCGACACCGAGGGTTGCGATCCCGTTGCCGGTCCCCGGTATGGGCGCGACACCGAGGGTTGCGATCCCGTTGCCGGTCCCCGGTATGGGCGCGACACCGAGGGTTGCGATCCCGTTACCGGTCAGTAAAAAAGACAAAAAGGAAAAAAAAAAAATCATCCTGGGTAAATGCTCACACTCTCCTCTAAAGCAACAGGTTCTTTTTGCTAAAGAATACAAGAAAAGCGTTAATATAGAGTTATAAAATCTCTCATTGTCCCCCTTTAGATACAACAGAATACAGATGTAGAGAGTACTTAGGGCTATGTCCTAGGTACTCACACAATGAGATCGCCAGTCAACCTGACCAGAGAGAGGAGGGTGTGCTTCAGGGAAGCAGCCAGGGGCAGAGTTTGGCCACAAAGAGTCCCCAAGTGAGCAGCCTGCACAGCACTAATATAACTCTCTGAAGGGATGGTGTCATTGGCAAAGGCATTGCGCTGAAAGGAAGCAAACCAGATGTGAATGGATAGACCATCTACCCTGGATAAAATTCTCACATGGAAAAAATCTGACATAAACTAAGACCCCATTGAGGTTTATAAACAATGACCTCTACTCAGTATGCACTATCATTCATCTTGGGGAGGAAAGTGGGGTGGGATGAAGGAAGCAGTTGACAAATTTTAGTACAATGTTGATAGTTAAATATAACAAATACCCAACACCACTTCAAATGATTAGAATATACCATATTTAACAGTAAAACTATTGTTTGTCTGCAATGATTGAGAAGGATCTGGATTTTGCAATACATCTAGTCTCCATTACAAAGATCAAAGTTAGCTCTGGGTGGTGTAAATAGAGGTCATGATTACAAAGCAGGGATAACAAGATTATAATACTTGGTTTTTCCAAAGAACTTAAATAACAGAATAATCTGTTAATAGAGATCGTTTAAATAGAGCATACACTAAAATCAAGTAAACTGACAGAAGACTCAACAGAATCTAAAAGCCTAGCGAACCTAAAAGCTACCCATAAAATTATGACAAAAGGAGTACATTTCTGACATAAACCTAAAAAAGGAAAGGAAACAGAGTTAACATTTATTGAGAATTAGCACTTTACATCTAATATATTTAATCATGTCCCAGTATTACTGAGATTCAGAGATTATAAAGGGGTTTGTCCTCTGGTAACATGCGGACTTCTTAGCTAAAGGACCATACGAGAACCACTTGGGTAATTACATGCACTGACTACTGATTGAGCTATAGCAAATACTATTGCAACTTATGACAATCTCTTGGTAGCTACTTTAAACCTGAAGCATAAGAAGAGAACACAGAATGATCATTGCTTAGCATTTCTACTCCAGGTTCAGATAGGGTCTCACCCAAGATCCAATGTTGGGAAATTCATTGGTATTGATGTTGTTCCAGGACTCACACACAGCCTGCACCGAAGAGGGCAGATTCTGAACCAGTGTTGGACCTGGAGGCAAGAGAAAGGACAAAGAATTATCACAAAAAGAAATGACACAAAGCATTTTAAAAGCCAAGTCCAAATGCAAAAAGAAGTGTCATAGCCCAAGCTGTCAAAATAATTACTCAGACAGCTTAGATGGATATTTCAATAGCAATACTATGTCCAAGAACCAGCTAATTGCTTAATAGCTAACAATCTCAATTGTAAGGTTTTCAGTTCCCATCATATTCACTTTCTAATCTTGCAAGACAATGAAGGGCTGGCCAGTTAGCTCAGTTGGTTAGAGTGTAGTATTGATGGCACTGATAACACCAAGGTCAAGGGTTCAGATCCCCATACCAGCCAGCCAACAACAAAAAAATACACCAACTGAAAACAAGATGCAAAATCAGGGTGAGTCACTGCAAGTCAGTCTAAAATCACCATTAAACATATGTTCCCTTTCTGTGAATAGGTATCATTTATCTCTTTTCTCCTTAAGACAAATCTTGAGGGCAAGGATCATTAATGCACATTTAGAACAGTATTCAGTGAAGTAGTACTAAGTGAAACAACCAGAATATTTAAGGAGTACTTAAAGCTTTAAATTAAGGAAAATACAAACAGCTATAAATTTTAAAGGGTAACTACTGCACCTATCTCCAATCTTGCTCGAGTCCTTTGATTTTCCATCCTAAATTTCTACCAGATCATTCCTAACCCAGGATAGGGATTTTTCCAAGCATGAAGTAGTAACTTGCTAGTCTTCCTAATCTCTATAAAAGAAAAGAAAAACAAATATCTGTGCTAAAGGCAAAATAGCCTAATGCTTTGGAACCATCTGATCTTGGTTTGGATCCCAGCCCCATCACTTGCAAAATATAGGATTTTGAGCAAATAACTTCTCTAAGCCTCAGTTTCTTAATGAGTAAAAAAGAGATAATAACAACACTTACCTCATACAGTTATTGTGAAGATCAAAACAGATAAACCCATGTAAGTGCTCGACACACAGAAAGGCTCCAATAAATGATGAATGTCAACAGACAGGTGGAGAAGGAGAGATGCAGTAATACTAGTTGCAGTAGTAATAGTATTACTCAAAAGCACATTCATTCACTTACCCAGAGTGTTTGCCTTGCACCTACTAGAGCCTATAGCCAAAACAGCAGCAAAGCCTTGCAGTTTCTCCTTGGAAGGTTTTTCAGTGGCTCCCTCTTCATTAAAGTTCTGTAGCAAATAGGCTCTGAAGGAAAAATCAGGGGGGTAGTTCAAGCTGTAGGAATCTAATCCGATCATAGTTAGAATATACTAACCCTAGATAAGTTGAAAAATCTGTATCTCAGTTTCTTAATCTATTAAATATAGTTGATAATGCCTGCCTCTTCCTGGTCTCATAAGAATTCAAATGGGTAATTGTTTTCCAAAGAATTTTCCATTCTCCAAAATGCTCTCTAAACATAACTCCACAACAAGTTTGGGAAACAGTGAATACTATATCTATCTCTCTTCCCCCACTTTGAAAGATTGGTAATGTATATAGTAAAGGCTCTGAGAAGTACTATATTTTAAAAAATTAAACAAACAAAAACCTGTTTAATTTACCCAACATTTCCCAAACTTAGCTGACCAGGAACATCTCCTAAACAGCACAGTTTGGAAAGCCCTGACCTAACAGGCCAGATTAGATCCTACAGACTCCCAGAGGGCAATAACATGGTCTGCTTTGGCTACTGCTATATCCCTAGCACCTAGAAAAGTACTTGGCACGTAGCAGGTACTTTGTTACGTTTATTGTTCATATTTGTTCAGAAAATTTGCCTCAAGCAACAGCTGTCTCTACTGCAAGGTATTCCCAATCAAAGACGAGGTTAGTTAAGTTTGACAAAGATCCAGGCCCCTTTCATCATGAAAGCCCCAGAGAACTGGAGCTGAATAGTGAGATCCTACAGGGACCACATAAAGGAGATGAGCTTGAGGGATCCAGATAAGAACTACTGCAAAGGGAAGTCACTTCTCAGCTCTAGTCCATCACTGTCATGTGGGAAGTCAGGCCCCGTTTTGCCATTTCTTCCAATTTAAGAAGAGCCAGAAATCTCAATTTATGAATAATCTCCCAATTTTTATATACTGAAAATGAATTTTTAAATATTTAAACATCACATATACCAAAGTCTACAGGGCATGCAATTTTCAATGTTTGTTACAGAAAGAGCTAAATTTTAAAATAATCTCTAATTCATTAAAAAAATTTTCTCTAACTACATACCAAGAAATTTAAAGAGTATTTAAAAACTTCATATCAGTTACAGAAATGACAGTGTTTAGAAAAATTAAATTATCTTTCTTTGCATCCTTCAAGTAAAATGCCAGAAAATACTTAAACTTCCTCCTGACTCCTCCTGAGCTATTTGAAAATTCCCTCATCAGGTGCCCCTTCATATTAGAGAAGAAAACATTACCAAAGGAAAAAAGAAAACCTAAGCTGATAAAAAGGAAAAATGTAAAACTCTGAGTCATTGAGGGATCTGCACAGAGTGAAAAGGACTTGTGCATCTCTGGACAGGCAGTTTGTCGCACCTCGTGAATGATGCATAGGTGTCAATCAGTTGTAACGTGGCTGGAAGTAGGTTCTTGGTGATCTCAGATGACTTATGCGGATCAGTCTCAGCAGCCATCTTAGAAAAATGCTCATCCAAAGAGACCTGGACCTTCGAGATAGCAGCATCAAGGGTGTAGATGGACTGCAGACTAGGAATTTCATGGAGTTGCAAGATGGTAGTACAGTCAATGTTACAGAATGATGAAATCTTTAAAAATACCCAAGACATTAGTTAGCTGTGGCAAAAGGCTGTGGTAGAAGTCAAGTTCTGTCATTATGGTTCTAACAGTAATATACCTGTCGAGCAAAGTATTCCTCTACAATTTCAACATCATATTTCACTGAGCTACACTTGCTGGATGCCAATTCTAGGAGAGAGCCAGCATGTTCAGCCTTCATTCCCTGTTTGATAAGGTGATCCTATTTGAACAGAAAGAAAAAAAAAGTGTTTAGGAGATCAATATAGAGTCCAAAGTTTTCATTATCTTAAAATTTAAAAATTTCCATAAGCACACAGCACATTGGGGTTAAATAGCCCTTAACAGCAAGCTCCATGTTCCACTGTGGTACCTTTATCCAGTTGACATAGGAGCTGATCCGGAGGCGGGAAGACCATCGCAGAGTATGCAGGATGTCACATTCACTCATCTCAGATGAGTTCATGGCCAACTGGTTCATGTAAGTCTTTGATGGTGGCAAAATTCCTAGGATCCTCCATAGTATTAAGAAGTAATATTGAAGGGCACAGGCCTCCTAGAGGAAGCAAAAGCAGCAGTCACAGAGGTAGCACTTAGTACTGCCTCAAGATCTTCCTAACAGAAAGAACTGCTCCAAATACAACTTTTAAAGTAGAATTGTGTGGAGTCTTGATTTTCAACTGAGATTTGGCCCCTGAGCCTGCTCTCCAGATCTTTCTAGAGAATACATCTAATAATAAAACAGAAAATGGTAAAATATACATATAAATAACTTTTCCATATTCTGCATGTTTCACAGACCAAAAAAGCTATTCTAAAACAACTTTGGCTCCCCAATAATTTACCAATTATCCAAAAGAGAGCAGAACATTCTGCTTGGCAGGCCCACAATCAGCCGGCCCTTTCTGTGGCCTAGAATTGCGGTATGGCTTCTAAAAGTACAGAGACAAATTCATGGGATCACAGGAAAAGCTCAAGTGTGAGGCTTTCAATATCACTCATCACCCAGCATTCACAGGAGATATAGCACTTAGGGAGCTGTTGTTTCTCAAAGTCACATTTCTCTCAATGTTAACCAAAAAATGTAAAAATGATAAAATTATCTCTAAGGTGAACATAACCACTGAAACTACATAAAAATATTGAAGTACCAATCAGTTTTGCAAACAGATATTCAATACACTGATTAGATCCCAGAAGAAAATTTCTGGGAGAAATTATGAAACAATGATTAATCATAGCTCAAACTCTTCCCTGGCTCCCATGGTCTTACCAGGGCTGTTACATTTTTGTTTTCCTTCCTCCTGACCGTGTCAAGCTGGGATCCAGCTGCAAGCAAGGTTGTCAGCGCAGTGTAAAGCTCATCATACTTGACAAGCTTGGAGAAAAGAACGTCATATGCCTAACATCAAGAAAGAAAGACAATAATTTCTTCTTATTTTTTGAAATATTTTTTCTTATTACCCATGCACTATCATCTAACCTCATGCTTGACAAAATATCCCATCTAATTATACCTAGTAATTTCTCATTGTAGCAGATTCCCATTCTGGAACCTCACTCAATTTGTGGGCCATTGTGAGCACACAACCTCAGGCTTCAGAATGAGAGAGTGAGGCAAATATTTTAACCCACTGAAACAAAGACAGCCTTCAGAAATAAAGTGTCAGGGGCTGGCCTGTGGCTCACTCGGGAGAGTGTGGTGCTGATAACACCAAGGCCGCGGGTTCGGATCCCATATAGGGATGGCCGGTTAGCTCACTGGGTGAGCGTGGTGCTGACAACACCAAGTCAAGGGTTAAGATCCCCTTACCGGTCATCTTTTATTTTATTTTTGTCCTTTTTGTGACCGGCCACACCGCGCTCAGCCAGTGAGCGCATCGCACCAGCCATCCCTATATAGGATCCAAACCCGCAGCGGGAGCGCTGCTGCGCTCCCAGGGCTGCACTCTCCCGAATGCGCCACGGGCTCGGCCCCCAGTCATCTTTTAAAAAAAAAAAAGAAAGAAAGAAAGGAAGTGTCAGAAGTGTCAACCACCAGAAAAGATGACCCCTACAGCAAAACTGCAGCCTACCAAATAAATTTTAAAATAATATCTTACTGTTAGAATAACCTCCAATTTTAATACAGACCAAATTCCCTCATCACTAAAAGTAAGTCGTTCCCTTTCTCCCTGACAAGCTCATTTTGTTGGAGACCATCTAACCCAAATATAAAATGGGGCTTTAAAATTCCTGGTACCACAGAATCAAGTCGGTTCAAATCATCCTCTGAGGCTTCTGGGGATAGGACACAGTAGAATCTGGGTTGTGGGACAGCATCTGAAAAGCAATGTGCTTATTATTAATAGAATGATTTCATTCTCAACTCTAATGTATAAAATGTAAAAATAAAGAAAACACTTTAAGACAAGGTGTCTCAACTGTGAAACTACTGACATTTGGGGCCAGATAATTCTTTGCTGTGAGAGGTTGTCCTCTGCACTACAGGAGATTTAACAGCATCCCTGGCCTCTACCCACTGAATGCCAGTAGCACCCCCCAAGTTGTGACAAACAAAAATGTCTCCAGACATTGCCAAACGTCCCCTGGGGTGGGGCAAAATCACCCCACTTGAGAATCATTGCTCTAGGAGCTAACTAAGGTGCTCTACAATCATATTAATCAATAAAAGTTTATCACTAGACTAAATTGCTACTTTCCCAATATCAAAGGGGCTAACTAAAGAGAGATAACAGTAAAGTCATATTAAAGTCTTCATGAAAGTTTTCACAAAGTACACTTAACATCTAATAATTCTCAGGATGAGAACTTACACACACTGAAAATGAACACAAGAGATACCTCATCAAAAGAACAGAAAACTGCTATACGAAAAGAAACACTGGAGAGAAGATCACGTTCCCATTACTTTCAGAATAGTATACCACCAAGACCCAGAAGGAAATTTAGCCTGTGGATTAGAACCATATCCCTAAGGGAAGAGGAAAATTAAATTTAATCACTCAAGAGCGTCAAGAGTCCATATACTGGGGGTTCCAGTCAAGATGGCAAAATAGACAGTTCCCAGCGTCACTCTCTCCTACAAATCAAACAATTTACAAATATAAAAATGTAACATCAGCCAAGCTGGGGCCACTGGAGCTCAGGGGAAGAGGAGGAGAGACCTATGGAGTTCATGAAGGTGGGAGAAACCACAATAAAAGAAAGAAAAAACTGCTCTGAGTGTTTCAGGCCGCAGCCGCTTTAAGGCTCAAGCCGATGAGCGCATGGAGATGAGCGCATGGAGCAGGAGCCAGAAGCCGCAGCTGTGCCCTTCAGATGGAGTTACTTGGAGGCAGCAGGAGAGAAGAGGGCCTTGGCAGCCCCCAGGACATCAAGACCACTAATAGGGTTCCCGTGGACGCACACAGGAGTGAGGAGCCAGAACAACTGAACAAAGGGAGCCATTCAGAGGCCGGTGAGTCATCGCAAGGGAAGGGCACAGGGCCCGTCCCATGTGAAGTGTTTGGAGCACAGGCTGTGGGGGAGATGGCCCCCCCGGGAAAACACAGGCACAGCAAGGACAGCCAATCCGCCCCCCAATCAGTGCAGGACCACTCAGAGGAGAATGGTCGGAAATGCAGAACTGCATGGGGTACAGTTTGATGAAAAATCTCAGGCCCAGATCACAGATTCTACAGAAAACAGATCCACCGCATCTCTGGAGAGCCGCAAGTACCTATAAGGTCAACCATTAAACCGTGAGCTGCAAAAAAAAAGCATTCCCTAGGGTAACAGCAGCAAAGCAGCAATTTAACTCAACCACACAGCTCAAGTACTGGTTCCCACGGGGAGTTCCCCCGTGTTAGAAGCAAAGGACAAAAAATTAGTTCCAGCCCAGGCACACCACCAGCACCTTGGGCCTGCCTGGGAACCAGAGGCTTGGATCCGGGAACCGGACCCCACTCCCACTTTCAGGCAAACCGTGCCAGCACCCCAGGGCCCGCCCAGGGACCCGAGGCATGCAGAAGGGCATCGGATCTCTCTCCCACAACCAGGCACACCAAGCCAGCACCTCGGGGCCCACCCAGTGACCCGAGGCATGAAGCCGGGGACTGAACCCTCCTCCCACAACCAGGCACACCATGCCAGCACCTCAGGGCCTGCCCAGGGACCACCCTCCCTCAACCAGGCACACCATGCCAGCATCTTGGGGCCCACAAGTGGACCTGGGGCACAGAGAAGGGGACCGGACCCTCCTCCCACAACCAGGCACATGGAGCCAGCGCCTTGGGACCCACCCAGGGATCAGAGATATGGAGAAGGGAACCAGACACACCACACAACCAGACACTCTGCCAGTGCCAAGGAGTATACCAAAAACATCACCTCCATGTGGGTGGCCCACCACAGCCACTACAATAACCATGGCTGCCGTGAGAGTAGCTAGACACCACAACCACCACGCAGATGGTCGGCCAACCACTGGAGTGCATTCACACAAGGAGAGTCACCAGCAGAAATAAAGAAGAGGATATCTCTCTCCACAAAGCCCATTTCAGAGTGACAGAAGAAGCATCTGCTCTACGATAATATTGGGGGGCCTGACCACACCTCTCAGCATTGGACAGATCATCGAGACAACAAATTAACAGAGTAACCATTATTCTTTCAGAAGGAGAGAAGAAATCTAGGGTAATTAGACAGGGGAGTGGGGGGAAGGAGGGAGGGAGATGAGAGATTGGACAAGGGGCATAAAGAATAATTACGATTTGTAACAATATATATGCTAGTAATATTGATTTGATCAACATATCTCATTGTTCAACCCCCAAAATATGTATAATCGATTTTGATTCAATAAATAAAATAAATTAAAAAAAAAAAAAGAATCCATGTACTGTACCCTATAGCCAGACATAAGGATTCCTAATTCTTACATCTCAATTTTTAAAAAAATAAACGTGAAGTACGTAGGGAGTCCATTTCTAAAAATATTTTGAATCCATCTGTGATCTACCGCCCATGGAGAATAGACTAAAATAAGTGGACCAATGATCCTCTAGGAGTCTCCAGGCTTCAAATTCAACCCTGCCAATGAGAATCAGTGAGTCAGTTTCTTATTGACAGCCTCCTTCCTGACCTGATGAGAAATGCTTAGACCAGTTTTCTTCTACTTCTTTGAACCCATGATAGAGAGGGGTGGTTGGCCGGCGGCGGCTGCTGTCCTGAGGTCCACTTGCCCACCCAAATGGAGGACTTAGGAGGTTATGCTGCACCTTTTAAAACACAAATAATCAAATTAAGAAAGATACACAGTAACCATCCTGCTTTTCATCTCAGACATGATAACTGATTGACATACCAAAGCCTGGAAACTCACAAACTAAAATAAAATTGTAAAGATTTTTCTGTTGACTTCTTTTGGAAAGCATTTTTTGATGGAGCATAAAGGGAATAGGGCTCAAGTGCGGCGCTTGGGAGCACGGCGGTGCTCCTGCCGAGGGTTCAGATCCCATATAAAGACCGGTCCGCTCACTGGTTGAGCGCAGTGCGGGCGCGACACCGAGGGTTGCGATCCCATTGCCGGTCGCAGTACGGGCGCGACACCGAGGGTTGCGATCCCGTTACCGGTCACGAAAAAAGACAAAAAGGAAAAAAAAAAAAGGGAATAGGGCTCAATGAAACATTTTTTAAAATGCTGAACATAACCCTTAACTGGCCCTCACATCCTCATTTTGGATCCTCACAACAAAGGAATTTACCAATCTATAAAATGTATTGCTTGGCCATCATTCAACCACTAATGATTACTCATTAAGGGCCACTGTGAAACAAGTAAAGCAGGTTACGTAATTCAAGGAAGAACACAAGTGAACATAGCCTACAATCCAATTTTAACAAAAGCATCAAGGCAAGTAATCTACATTTATCGCTTCTGGCTAAACATAAAGTGCAACTGCACACACACAAATCTCAGTGCTTTTCCTAATCCTACCCATAAACCTACAGCCATGAACACCTAAAACCTATAGTACGCAGGTCATTTGGGCTTTGGATCATGGTAACTTTTGAGAAGACTAAAGCCCTCAATAACAGTAAAAGAGAAAGAATGTGTTGTTCTGTACCTGCTCAAACAGATACACAGGGGCTCTGGAGTACTGATGCAGCAGATAATCAAAGATCAAAAGGAGGCGAGCCAGGATGAGAGGCACAGAGCGCATCTGAGCATCCATGTTGACACTCAGCTCCTGGATGATCTGGACAAAAAGTGTCAATATGCCCCGCCGGCCTTTCTCAGTGAAGTTGTGGAAAATGAGGAGGAGCAGCTGCAGGTGTTCTATATTCAAATCTTCTGTCTCATTGGGCACCAGCCCTTGCAGGGCATTCTGCTTCATTGTAGACAAAAACCTACCACATAGAAAAGGAGAATATGTCTGGTGGGAAAAAGTCAGAACATCCGCCAAGAGTTACAACATCAAATGCTGGAAGAATGAAACTTCTCAAACCCAAGCATTAATATAAGGAAGAAAAGAGCCGGCCCTGTGGCGCATTCGAGAGAGTACAGCGCTTGGGGGCGCGGCAGCGCTCCCGCCACAGGTTCGGATCCTATATGAGGATGACCGGTGCGCTCACTGGCTGAGCGCGGTGCGGGCAACACCAAGCCAAGGGTTGCGATCCCCTTACCAGTCACAAAAAAAATATATAAGGAAGAAAAAACCTACATGGTAAAGAGAAGACAAAAACTAAATTTTGGCTACAAAAACGTCAGATTTGGCCACAAAAACATTTCCAAGAACCTTTCAGCTCTCTCAACTGTAGCCACAATGGTGTTAATACCCACTCTGCCATTTGTGACAATGGAAAGAACTTCAAGCTCCCAAAAAAATACTGTTGTTGTTTCTTTTTAATTAATAAACCTAGGCAGGTAGAACCAATTCAGTTACTTTTCCCTATACTTTGATTTATAATTTAATTCCAGTTTTCAGAGTTTACAATATAGATTAAAACCATTATATGATAATAGTCAAAAATAATTCAATAGACCCTAAAGCAATAAAAAAGAAATTATACTATTCAGAGAACTTGACAGAAGAGCTTTTATACAAAAAAGGAAAGGAATGACTATAACCAAATGTTTCCACTGCCATTGGCTATTAGGAAAGAGATTTGTGTTTTAATAAGAGTTTCCTTCACTACATCCCCCTCACCCGACTTCCTGGCCTTTTTGCAAGACTCCACCAGGAAAAAAATAGTGGGTCTTTGGCATTCAAGGAGATTTATGGTTTCTCAAATACAGCATTAGAGCTATTTGATCCTAGAATGGGAAACAGAAAAGCAAAGCCTTTTAGGAAAACAAACTGCTTTGAAGACTCCTAACCATGTAAACAAAAATGGCAAATACAGGTCCATCTAAAGAGGATTTAGATGATTAATCTGAGCTTCCCCCAAGGAAAAAAATTCTTTAAAATTTGTCCAAAAAAGACTGCAAATCACTCTAAGTGGTTTCATGTCGTAAGCAAAATAATCAAGAACAGAATTGGCTTCCCTGTTCCCTCTTTTTCAAAAAACCAGGTCAGGATAAAATTGGTTATGTTTGGGATTCAGGTTCTATCTAATAATTATAAGCAAATCCCCCATGTGCTACAGGAAGATTCTATTTCCAGACCACAGTTTACATACTTGTTCTTTTAACAGCACATCTTCCTGCAACTCCCCCATCACTCCTCTCTACCCTCCCCACTCTAAACACTATCATCATGGCAATGCCTCACCGCAGCTGAAATACAAAGAAGTCAAACAAATAAAAAAAGTAAACAACCTCTCTACAGACCTTTGCATGGAGTTATCTTACCTGTCCCAAACTTTAAGGCATTCAGGGACATCAGGGTCACCTTGAGCACCAGCTTTATGCTGCCAGATGAGCAGAAGGCGTGAAAGCACGGAGAGGCTTTGAGGGTGAATGTACAAGGGCCAAGGGCCTTCAGAAAAAGGAGCAACCCCCAGCTGCTGCAACAGTGTGTTCTGATGTGAAAGACATACAAGAGACCATCAGGAAAAAGACATGGGATAACGTCAAAAGGTTACTCATATTGTTCTCTAATGTTTGTTTTTTAATATTGGATGAAGTACTTTAAGGAAAGAAAGACCCAGAATTCAGATTTAGAAGTGGTTTGGGGCCGGCCCGGTGGCGCACTGCTATAGTGTGCCGCTTGGGAAGCGCGGTGGCGCTCTGCTGGTTTCCAGGGATGTGGAGAACCTCAAAGAGCTTCAAGTTCAACCCCTTTAGAGAAGAGGAAGCTGAGGCTCACAGTTACTGGTCAACTGTCCTGCCAGGTCCCCTGGCCAGGAGCATAACCCAGACCTCTGGGTTCCAGACTTTTCACCAGACCACATTGACAGAAGGATGATTAAAAAGAAAAAAAAAAAAAAGGAAAAAAAATAATCCTTCTTCTACTTCTGCTATAGCTGCATACTTGTTATTTCTTGTCAAATAACTGTGCACAGAATCTTACTTGTGGAACAAAATTCTCTTAAAAGTTGCATGGTTTGGAGAAATATCATTTGGTTCAACAAATGAAAAAATAGAAGTGAAAAATTACTAATACCCATTAACATCTATAGGTAATTATTGTCAGAAACGGGCTCCTGGAAAGGAGATGTGCATTGAGATAAACAGAATCAGGTTAATTTTGTAACCGGACAGAAAGTGAAAAGTTGGTGCCTTCAAAAGAAAACTTCTTTAACAACTGTGAGAGCCAACAGTTTTTCTTTCACAACCAGTTACATGACACGAATAACACCCAAAAGGGAAAAATCCAATAACTTGTAGATTCAACAACTTGTATTAACAGAATTAGCAGAGAAATTTTGCCTATGAGATGTCAAGGCATCTAAAACTAATCAAGGTTGTTCTTGGAAGGCAGCTATGCTCACCACTATACCATCAACACTAAGGTTGTTCTTTGTCTCCACTTGTAGCACGTCTTTCGAATGAGCTTCTCTTTCAGTTCTGTTCTCAGTTGAAACTTATCCTCTCAAACACACACACACACACACACACACACACACACACACACAAACTGAGCAGGATGCCAATGGAAAACTAGACAAATGCCCTGCTTTGTCTTTGGAAGACACAAACCATGGTTACCTCAGGATAAATTTCTAAGTCTGCCAAATTAAATTATATTCTTATAAAACATCCTCAAGGACCCCATTCCTTAGAAATGAGTATTAATCAAAACGCAGCAGATCTCAAGAGCAGTCTCAATTCATTAGGCAGTTACCACAGGCTGAGCATCAAGCTAAGTGCTGTACATACACTATCACATTGACTGTACAGGGCATTGGCAGGAGGTGAGTGTATGTGCTCCATGTCACAGATGAAGGAAGTTGAAGGACATGACCAAAGCCATAAGGTCATTAAGTGATGAAGCCAGGTTTAGCTCTCAAACCCACGTTCTTAACCACTATGCACAACACAGCCATAAACGACTTCTCAATTCCAGACTCCAAGGAAACAGTACAAAAAAAAACACCAAAAAATTAAAAATTAAAAAAAAATTAAAAACAGAGAAAAACAATTTTTTTAAAAAAAGGAAAAAAATAATTTACCTGAGCTACATCAAAAATATTAACGGTAGCACAACTGTAATACTGGAAAAAATGAGGAAAAAAATCTGTGTGTTTAAATGAAGGGACATACAGCCATACATATGGACTATGGACAACATACCAGAGTACTTCAAAAAGTTCGTGGAAAAACAGAATTAGAAGATAATATGACACTTGCCAAACCTTCTGAAGATCCCTCGTATACTCTTTATAATGTTATCTCTACAATATTTTTTAAGTGAGGATTTTGTTTGTTTTCACCTTTGCATCAGTTTTTTAGGCCTCAGAGCCCTATGAAATGAGCTAAGATTCCAAAGAACCAGGTTTTTCCCTACCATTCCACCCCTTATCTGCTCTAAGTGAGGTAACTGACTCTCTAGAAAGTAAAACTGCACCACAGTTCACACTGCAGCAGGACCCTGGCTCAACCACTCCTCCCTACACTCTCGGGCCTTTCCTACATCCCTCTTTAAGGCTGGCATTCCTGAGGTTTCAGCCTCAGCCTTCAGCTCCCTGCTAACTTCCACCCAGCTCTTTTCTTCAACAATTGCCCCTTTGTGGATAACTCCCAAAGCTGTATTATCAATCTTAATTTTATTTTTTATTGGGTTTTTTTATTGTTTTATTTTAACTTCTCAATATACATTGTAGTTGATTTTCGTGTCAATCTTAATTTTAAACTCCAAAATTTCAGACTCACATTTTCAACTATTTTCTAGACATCTTCACCCCACTGGTACCCCAAAACTTCATATTTAAAATGAAACCCAATATTTCTCCTACCACCAAACCAACTCTCCTTCATGACTTCCCTGTTTCTATTAATGACAACAGCATCCTTCTTGTCTCGTTTTTTTTAAAAACAGACAACACCTAAGACTCCTTCCTCTCCATGCCCTTCACCCCATTAACATAATTTCTGATGATTTCTACACTGTGTCCTTTATTCACACCACATCTCCCACCTTTCTTGTGATCCCACATAATTCATCATCTTTATTTCTTCAGTGCCTACAACAGTACCAGGCACATGGTAGGTGAGGTGCTCAATAAATATTTGAGTGAATGAACCTAGATCACTGCAAAACAACCATATTAAATAATAATAAAATTATAAATATAGCAGTTTACACTTAGTAGGTACTGGTACTATGTACCAAGCACTATTTTTTTTTTCTGACTTCAAGGTTCATACCATATTGTAGCATGCCAGAATTTCCTTCCTTTTTAAGGCTTAATATTCATTGTTTGGATGTACCACATTTTGTTGAGCCATTCAAATGTCAATAGACACTTTGGTTGCTTCCACCTTTGGCTATTGTGAATAATACTACTATGAAGGTGGGTATACAAATATCTGCTCAAGTTCCTGCTTTCATTTCTTTTGGGTATATAAGTGTAGTTGCTGGATCATGTATATATAATGTACATGATCATATATATACGTTGAATTATTATACATAATTCTATATGTAGTATTTTGGGGAATTGTCATACCATTTTCCACAGCAGCTACACCATTTTATATTCCCATCAGCAATGCACCAGGATTCCACTTTTCCAGATCCTCCCAACACCTGTTTTTTGTTTTTTGGTGTTTTATTTTTAATAGCCATCCCAATGGAGACATAAAGTGGTATTTCATTGTGGTTTTGAGCCAGGCATTATTTTAAACACTTGCCATGTCCTAATTCACTTAGCCACTGACACTCTGGACTTCCATTTTCTCTAGGTCCACCCTACTACGATACTAATCTTATAAAAGCACAGCCCAGTGGCTCTCCACTACTTCAACTCCTTCATATGGATTTCGAGACCCCTTAACGATACATCCCAAACTATCTGACATCCTCTCTCAGCTAAAGTGAACCCTCTTCTGTGCCCTCTACTTACAGCACCTCACCCTTGCTACTGACGTTTTCCCTACTTAGTTGGTTTGTTTTTTTTTTGTTTTGGTGGCTGGCCGGTACAGGGATCTGAACCCTTGATCATGGTGGTACAACACCACACTCTGCCTAACTGAGCTAACCGGCCAGCCCCGCTACTTGGTATTCTAACAATACCTATCCTTTCCACCTCTGAACACATGCTACAGCTTCTCTGAAGCCTTACCTTCCCAATCCCATGCCCATATCCCTCAAACTAGAAGCATTCTCCCTCTTCTTTCACCCTCTATTCCACTTTCCCCATTTGGACACTCAACAGATTTTATACTAAATTGGCTGTTTGTATACCTACCAAACTCTATTCCTAGACAACAGGGTTTCTGTCTTATCTTTGATTTCCCCATAGTACTTAGCAGGACACTCTGTTCCTAGTAGTGCTAATAAATATGTATAAAAGAGAGCCTAGGTAGACAGACTTCCAACAAGAGAAATCCTAAAATCTAGCACGCCAAAAAGAATACCTCAGCTACCTTCTTACCCTGACCAGCTTACTAGACTGCTTTATTGGAAAAATTTAGAAGAAAGCAGGGAGGAGCCATGCCAAGCACATCTCCCACAGCCTTGCAGCAGAAAGTCTACTTGCCAAGACATTCAAAAGTCATCGATAAGTAGATTTCAATTTCTTCTCTAAGTAGTGAGTAGGCCTATTGGTCTCACGCACTCAGAACCATAGTCCTTTATTGCTATGACAAAGACAATGTTTAAAACGTAACTTCTACTCTATTACTTTCACAGACTGAGACACTAAGTATCCTTAGAGGACAGTGTGTGTGTGTGTGTGTGTGTGTGTGTGTGTGTCTTGCCACATAAGTCAGGCAATCTGGGTAAAGAGGCTTTATACATTACTCCTAAAAAGCAAAATCCAAGATGTGGGGGTGCAATGGCAGATAGATTACATGGACTACCTTTCACTCTCTTCCATCATAGCAAAGAAATTTGGGGGAAGAATTTAAAGTCCCATCTTTGGAGATGGAATGAAAAAGGTTTAAGGATTTCCTTTGCCATAAGATCAGCAGTTAAGGGCAACCAGGTTGCAAGTCCACACAAGGTCTGCAATTATTTTTTAAATGGTAAGAGGGTAACGTCATTACTGTAGTCTTACGGACTTTTATTTTCTAGAGAAAAATATTTCTTCCCTATTTCTTTGGACAAGTTTAATCAGGATAAGGACAAGTCTTTGAACTCTGAAACTTCCATAAATAAACTTACATCTGGGAAAAGAGCTGACAACTTTGGCAAAATACCTTGACCCTATACAGTTTAAGAAGGTATTGTAGACTATATACTAATTGAAGCATTTCTTTTTCTTTATCTCAGACTGGTCAACAACTCTTCTACTCAATTTATATTCTCTTTCTGCCAAAATCAAATTTCTCAAATGACAGTAGATAAGTGGGTTTTATAATCATCTTTTTAAGCAACAAAAGAAATTTTTAAGAAAATTCTCAAATAGTCTGGGAGTATGAGAATCAATTCTAACCTCTTGAAATAACTTCTTGGCTTTTATCCCTTTGGGGGCAACTTACAAGCCTTTGAATTGTATCTTGATTCTGAGAATCCACTGAAATAATCTTAAAAGTAACAAAAAATTTCTCAAAATAGTCTCAGCACAAATTATTGGAAACCTACCAAACTAAATTCTATTAGAGGAGGGGGGAGTATCAGGGTAACTAGGAATCTACATTTTTAACAAACTCCCCAGGAATCCTTATGTACACTACAGATTGAAAACCGCTAACCCTGACCATGTTAAAGAAAATTATTATCAAAATATGACATTGCGAAATGTTGGGAAAGGAAGTAAATCCACATGATCTCTGACACACTGCTGATGGGAGTAAAAATTAGTGCAGCTACTTTAGAGAGTGGTTTGGCATTATCTGCTTAAGGTCGCATACTCTATAATCTAGGAATTCTACTCCTATTTATATTCCCAAGAGAACCACTTGTCCATTTATCAAAAGGGACATGTCCTGGAAAGATCATAGCAACATCTGGGATAGCAACAAAACCTGGACACAATTCAAATATCCATCAGTGGGAGAGGAGAGGAGATGAATAAATTGGTATAGTCACAAACACAATGGAATATCATACAACAGTCTAAACAAGAACTACAGAAATATGCAATATAGATGAATCTTGGCAATATAGTACTGTATAATATTAAGAGAAAAAAGCCTGAAAAGATTACATAGAGCATGATGGCATTTGCTATAAAGATAAAAGCAAACAATGGTTTTTTTAAATTTAAAGAATATAGATGATATATATATATATATATATATATACATACATACATATATGGAACTAAGGAAATAAGAAAATTGAGATTTAGGATTCAAGGTATCAGCAACTTCAGGGGGGAGAGAGAACCATAAGACTAGAAGTACACAATCGAGGTCCTAGACTTTGTTTTGGCAGTGGATTTACAAGTAGGAGTGTTTATAATAGCATCTATCCCCTGTAATTTGATTGATTCTTTTAAAACATGCACTTTAATTTGTATTTCTTCAATTATCAGTGACGTTGAATATTTTTTCCTATGTTGGATGACCATTTATATTTCTTTTTTATAAATTGCCCTCTTGTGTATTCCCACTTTTTGACTAGCATAATCACTGGGAGTTTATTTTCGTAGTTTCTCCTTTTCTTTAAGCTTACTGACTTGGGGATAAAGGACACATTTTCTTTGTCTTGAAATGATCCTAATTAAAGTATACAGGGACATACTAGAATAATCTCTCAACACACTTTCCAGTGAGGGGATTCAAAGACAAACTGTTCCTTAACAATAGGAATAGAACAACGGTAGCCTATGGAGCTGTTGTAAAGAGGTCTTGGCCAGACAGTCACAGTGCACACAAACCTGCAGGGTAGGTGACTGAAGGTCAGAAGTTACCAGAGAGTGGTTGAAGTGATAGAGAGCAGCAGCAAACTCTTCATCTGATGACCCTTGAAGGTAAATGGGAAAACCAATTAACCAAGCAGCTATGTCATGTATCAACCACCCTGCCAACAGCCAAATGCCACTAGAAAAAAATCCACCAGGCACATATCCTATCCACTGACCCTTCAGTCCATCTTTGTCCACCTCCTTGATGATACTAGCCAGGGTGGCCATATGGTGTTCTGAAAGAGATACACTCAGATAGTTTCGAATAAAATTGTTCCGAGAGTTCAGCATGGAAGAGGTGATGAAGTTCAAAATGTTGGAAGCCAGACCTAAGAACTAAAAGGAACACAAAAAAGCCCATATCAGAGTTATACACCCAGAGGTCCTACAAACCCTGAATACCCAGAGCTCCTACAAACCCTGAACACAAATAGGAAATAAAATATGTCCATAGGTCTCATGCAATAAACACAGTGAATTAAAGAACCAGATTTTAAATCATTTTCAATGAAACTAAGTTTAATTATGAGTCTTTCCCGTGTAATTCTACCAACTACACAAAATGGTATGCCAGTTTAATACAACAGACTGCACACAATATTACATGAAGACACAGGGTTTCCAAATAGACTGACCCATTTCTTTTGTTTCTCTAAAGTCCTGTCTTTGTCCAGCTCTAAAATATTATTGATATATTCAATTCTGAAGCCTGTATTATTCTTTTGTTTGTTAGTTCGTTTGTTTGGTTTTTGGCAACTGGTCAGTAACAGGGGTCAAACCCTGGACCTTGGTGTTATCAACACCATGTTCTAACCAACTGAGCTAACTTGCCAGCCCTGAAGCCTATACTAATGATTATTAAACATTTGTAGAATCCTCGTCTCTTTACTTCTTTATTAAAATTAAATTGAAGGGCTGGCCGGTTAGTTCGGTTGGTTAGAGTGTGGTGTTATAACACCAAGGTCAATGGTTCAGATCCCCATACCAGCCAGTTCCGATCAATCAATCAATCAAATTGAATTGCTGTGTAAATGTTTTATGTCCATATACTGTAAGCTATATAAAGGTAAGAATTATATCTAACTCATTCACTGATATAGTAACAGAATGCGACAGACACATAGTAGACAATTAATAAATATTGGATGAACTAATAATTAACAAGCATTACGATGTATCGTACGTTAAAAGTATTCTCGCTAAAGCTGGCCAATTAGCACAGCTTGTTACATCCAGCACAGTGTTATAACACCAAAGTCAAAGGTTCGGATCTCCATATCAACCAGCCGCCCTCCAAAAAAGTATTCTCTCTTTAAGTCTTCACAACACCCTTGGAGGCAGGTACAATCACTCCCATACAACAGGAGACAAAATTAAGGCTTGGAGAAATTCAGATTCTTGCCCAAGGTCACAAAGCCAATAAATGGTACAAGTAGGATTCAAATCTACCTCTTCAGTCTAATTCTAAAGGCTATACTACTAAGCATCAACCAGAAAAACAATACCAGGAATACAAGTTATTTAATGAAACATAATCAATACACATCAATCCTGAGCAAAAATATCTTCAAACATTACCCAACCTCCAAAATGTTTTAGTTGAAATGATTTGCTTCTCACACCCCTTCCCTTCTCTCCATTTTCCCTTCCCCTAAACCTCAGAAATCCACTCTTACCAACTCAGGATCTTTGCGACTAGCCAAAATGTTGCCCTTCTCTCCAGGGGCCTGCTTACTGGGGCTTTTAACCCGAGGAGAGCTCTCCAGCGGAGGAGGCGGGGGAGGGGGTGGAGGTGCCGCTTTCTCTTTACTGGGGGAGATGGTCTCCTCAAACCATTGCCCCAAAATAGGCTCACTGTCATCATCTGAATAGAGAAAGAGAAAGTAATAAAAATAACAAATTAAAAATACAATTTTGGTACATCTGGTTTCTAAAAGTGCCGAAGTCAAAAGGAACACAAAGATATCCTGACTGTATGGTAGTTACAAGGTTGCATAAATTTGTCAAAACACATCTAAATGTATATGTAAAATAAGAGTGTTTTATTGTATGTAGGTTATACATCAATAAAACTAATTTTTTTTAAAGGAGCCCAAGAATGGAAGAAAAACAACTTTGTTTTATTTTACTGGCAACAAGCCAAACATTTCAAGAGCAAATTTATACTTGGCTTATCAACTGTAAACCCCAGGATAATAAAAATCACACCACTCTCAATATTTCACATTGTTCCCACAAGCCTGATTTTTTTTTTTTTGACAATTTTTTTTTTTAAAGATGACTGGTAAGGGGATCTTAACCCTTGACTTACTGTTGTCATCACCACACTCGCCCAGTGAGCTAACCGGCCATTCCTATATGGGATCCAAACCCGTGGCCCTGGTGTTATCAGCACCACACTCTCCCGAGTGAGCCACGGGCCAGCCCCAAGCCTGATTATTTATGAAGAAGAATTCCAGATATTTATCTCATTCACTCTCTCTCCAAACTAAGGCAGGAGGGAATGTTAGTTTGACCCCTATTCACCATAACAGTCTTGAGTTTCTCTCCTTATTCTTCCCTAAGCTACAAATCTACGACAACAGCCAAACCAAACACATCACACATGATCTTTTGAGTTTCACTGGGAAAGCTCAGAGCGGAGGTCACAAGATGGGTCAACACAAGAAGAAATATGAACACCTGAGATGTATTTTGATTTTGGAGAGAAAGAGATGAAAAGCAACCTCAGCTTGGCTGAAGATAGTACCCACCATTCAGTCTTCAACAGCTCAACCTGCTTTTAATTAACAACTCATCTTTGCGTACACATAAAATGAAGGACTAGGCAAGGCAGGTGAAAACAAAAGGGTAAACAGGAAACGAAAGGAACCTACTGGGAAAGCTCCTATTGCACTCTGTGGCTTATCTCTGGGACAGAGAAAAGAGTGGCCTCTACCTTGGCTGCTGTCCTCCTCCGTGCTACTGAAATCATCCTCATAGTAGGTGTTGGAGTCGGTGGAGGCACTGGCATCACTGCTCATGGAGCCTTTCCTCTGCCGCTGCAAAACACATGCCTAGGAAAGCAGGTTTTTGTCATTAATGATTACAAAAAGGAAGCCATCCTACTTAAGCTCGTTCACCACAAGAAAAGTTTTCTCCATATCTCGTTCTTTTTTCTAAATTCAAGAAATATTTCTCCTAATAGCTCCTTTCAGGAATATCACTGATTTATCCTACAAAAGCATTCCCAACCAGAGATATGGACAAGAATTTTTAAAAAGGAGCTTTCTACAGCATCCTCTATGTTTTTGCTTCATATGCCAGTTGTCACAAATCACCATGTAGCCACATTATCACAACACTAAAAATCCATAACTGATTCAAATGTTTGGATACGTTCAACCAGTTAAGGGTTTCTCCCTTCTTCAAAACCATTACCACAAATTTGGCTTTATAAAGGCCATGGTATATGGTCAGTCTTAGCCATTTCAAGAAGGTCATATAATTATAAAAAACTCCTCCAAATTATCAATGCTTGATTCCTACCCACCTTTCTGTAGGCAGTTGAGAGTAATGTCAACAGCAGGTTTGTCAGTGGGACAGAGTCAATCAGGCGTTGAATCCTCTGTATGGAGGTGCTCTGGGCCATAATGCTCAGGACCGCAGGGGGACCATCTGTCTCCCAACCCTGAAGGTAATGATAACAAAGGGGAATTAATGATAGAACTTAGCCAGAAAGAAAAACCTGAGTTGATGGATTAAGCTAGCTTACCCAGAAGTGAATCTAGCAATCAATATGCTGATTCCCATGAGTATAACCTCCTCACCTTATGAAGAGCCTCCACTTGCAGGTCTTGAAAGAGAGATGTTAACAGCTTGATGGCATGATTTGCCAGTATTACTGACAACACTCCAAATCCCTGATGCCTACACAAAGAAAAAGGAAAACACATACCTTAAAATAATTAACAATGAATTACAACCTCTGAAACAGGGGATCTTGCCATTTTGGGGTCTTAGATCCCTTTGAGAATCCATGGACTTTTTCCCAGAAAAAAAAAAAATTGTATATACACATAAAATCTGCATGTAATTTCAGAAGTTCACAATCTCCCTTACGCCTATTCATAGACTACCTAAGGATCTACAAGCTTCAGGTTAAGAACTCCTGGACAAGACGGAACTCCTCCAAATCTACTGATTTTTGGAATCTAAACTATCGATTCTTTTGGATCGTGTGAAGATACTGACATTTAAATGCTGATTGAATTTTTAAAGAATTATTCTTCAGAGAAGAAAAAGTTTAAAATTAACAACTTCTATAAAATATTTGTGAACAAACCTAAGAGAATAAAAACAGAAAGTTTAACATCACACTTGAGTGAAACAATTTCTGTCCAAAATGTCCACATGACAATGGGTAATATAGCTAATACACAACACGCTCATGTAAATCAGTAAGAAAAAAAGGACAAACACCAAAGGGTAAATTGAGGCAGAGGCCGTAGGCAGTTCACAAAAAAGAAACACGACCAACCAATATATGAAATGCAATACAATCACAAACTAGTGTATCAAAGAAATACAAATAAAAAGCAACTTAATAGCATTTTTCTCCTCTAAGATTTGCAAACTTGAAGACTAATACCCAGTGACAAAGAAGACACAGTGAAATGGGCATATGCACACTGCTGGTGGGAATGCAGATTAGTATAACTTTTCTTTTTTTTTTTTTCCCCCTTTTTGTCTTTTTTACTGACCGGTAACGGGATCGCAACCCTCGGTGTTGCGCCCGCACCACGCTCAGTCAGTGAGCGGGAACCGGTCTCCACATGGGATCCAAACCCTCGGCGGGAGCGCCGCCGCACTCCCAAGCAGCGCACTCTCCAGTGCGCCACCAGGCCAGCCCTAGTATAACTTTTCTGAAGAGCAGTTTGGCAAAACATTTCCAGTATGCATGCTCTTTGTTGTAAGAATTATACTTCTAGAAATTCACCCCAAGAGGACAATTAAAGAGATTTCTATAAGTTTATGTTTCATGTATATCCAAGCACGACTTATCAAAACAGGAAATTAGGACCAACCTAAATAAGTGTCCATCAATAGGGAATTAATCAACTACAGTATATCTACTGAAGTGGAATACTGCCAGCAATTAAAAAATTATACTCTCTAATAGTGTCACAAAAAAGATGTCTACAGTAGTTTGTGTACATTGATCCATTTTTACAAACTTACATGCAGACGATCCCGACTTGCAATGGTTCAACTTAAAATTTTTCAACTTTATAATGGTGCAAAAGCAATATACATTCAGCAGAACATCAGTAAATTACATGAGATATTCAACAGTTTGTTATAAAATAGGCTTTGCATTAGATGGTTTTGCACAACTGTAGGCTAATGTAAGTGTTCTGAGCATGTTTAAGGCAGGCTAGGCTCAGGTATGATGTGCAACAGGTTAGGTGTACCTGTATCAAATGCATTATTGACTTAACGGTATTTTCAACTTACAATGGTTTTTTTGGAATATAATCCCAACATAAGCCAAAGAGCATATGTATTTTATATATGTGCACAGAAAAATGTCTGGAAGAATGTTTATCAGTTTGAGTGGTAAAAGCTGGAATGATGTCTTTCCTTTCCTGCTTCTCTGTATGGTTTGTAACTTAAACAATGTACATGTATTCTTTTTAAATCTGAAAAAGCAAAGCGTAACTGCTACCTCTAAGGGTATTCCTTTTGGCATTCTCCCATTTTCCTTTACTATGCCTAAAGTGTAGAAAGCCACTCATAAAATCACAAACTACGCTTCAATCTGGAACACTCCTACCTCCCTACCTTGCCTAGTATCTATCACCTACCATCTCAATACCTATTTCAGATTTCAGCTCCATCAGCACTTCCTCAGAGAAGCCTGCCTTGGTTTCCCTGGCTGGTCAAATGCCTCTATTATACTACTCTCTAGATACAACCTGACATACATTTGTATGAATATCTACTTCATATCTCTTGAGAAGCTGTCCATTTTTTGTTCATTACAGCATTACAGAACTAACACAGAGCCTGGGACAGAGAAGATACTCAGTGAATAATGTGTTGATGAAGTCCAGAATTTGACCTCTTCCTTGAAAACCAAACTCACATAACCAACTGCCTACTCAACATCTCACATAGAGGTCTAACAATCATCTCAAACTCAGCACAGCCAAGATTAAATTATTTGTTTCTTCCTCTTCCTCCCATTCCACCTACTCCTAAACCTATGTTCCTTATCTCAGTAAATAACACAACCCAGAAGCTCAAGCCAAAATATTTTGTTGTCATCTTTTTCACTCAGCATCCAAGCCATCAGCAAATGCTGTCAGCTGTACCTTCCAAACATATCCCCACTTGACCTATTTTCTCTGCCTTTACCATCACCACCCCAGTCACCTTCATCTCTCATTTGGAGTGATGCATTAGCTTCCTAACTGTTCCCCTCCCTTTTGTCTTATGCCCCTGCAGTATACTCGCCACACGGCAGCTGGGTTTTCAAATCACTAAATCAGATCATGTCTCTCCCATGCTGAAAACCCACTAACATTACTTATCACATTTGGCCCTAGATGATCTGGCCACTGGCTTACTCTCTGACCTGATTTTCTACCACTTTCCCCCCTCAATTTCTCTACACTAGCCACACTGAGCTTGCTGATCCTCAAAAATGCCAGTTATACTTCCACATCAAACCTGAACAATTTTGGGCCGGCCCGGTGGCGCACTGGATAGTGCGCCGCTTGGGAAGCGCGGCGGCGCTCCCGCCCGAGGGTTCGGATCCCACATACAGACTGGTTCCCGCTCACTGGCTGAGCGAGGCGCGGGAGCAACGCAGAGGGTTGCGATCCCGTTGCCGGTCCCCGGTCCGGTACGGGGGCAACACTGAGGGTTGCGATCCGTTGCCGGACACGGAAAAAGACAAAAGACAAAAAAAAAAAAAAAAAAAACTGAACAATTTTACCCCAAATAATTAACATGGCTTGCTCTTTACATATATGGTCTTTACATCCTGTCTTCAGACATCTTTCCAGACTATCCTAACTAAAATAACAGCCCCTGTCATCCTCTAGCCCTTTACTCTGGCTTCTTTTTCTTCAAAACCCTTATATATCATAATCAATATTGTAATTATCAGTATATTCATTTGCAGTTTCTCCAGATAGAAAATAAAACTTCATAAAGGCAAGAACATTGCTTTTCTTTAGTGCTGTATCCTCAATGCCTAGAATAGAGCCTAGTACATGGTAGGGACTGAATGAATAAATAAAACCCAGAAATGCCTGGGCTTAGAAAACAAAATTTTGAACATCACCTTCATCATAACTCTTCTTTCCTAGCAAGAAGGGTTTATTGCCCAAACTTCATCAAAACAGTAGCAAATGCTTTAGGAAGCAAACCAGGAGGACCTGACAATATCCTCACCTTACAGGTTAAACATGTGAGTACTCAACTCCAAGTCAAACAAGCCTACTTTACAAACAGAAGCATTTTCATTCTTTAAAAATCCTACAAAACACTTTACACAGATTATTTTCTCCCTCTGACAGATGAGGAAATAGGATCAGTAAAAATGAGTCAATTATCCAAAATCACACAGCTTAATGTAGAGACAGTAGATCATGGTCATCATCTTAGTTGTTAAATTCAAACCACGTAAGAAGGTGATTTTTTCCTATTGGTATAGAGATGAGCTACACTAGTTCCTCATCAATATAAAATGGAAGGAAAACAAAATAAAACAAAACATTAGTGACAATCAAGTGGACACATACCCTTTTCCAGGCCCCAGTTTAGGAGAGCCCACTCCCTCTTTTGTACGAGAAAGGATGTCTCTGACTCGGAGAGCAGCCAGTGGATCTTTCTCTTTCCCCTTATCAGCCAAGGCAGTAGGACTGAGGTTCAATATGAGGAAAAGGCTGTTTAACAAACACCAGGCACCCAGCAATTGGAAGTTCTGATAGTGCTGTTTTAAAAGGCACAAAATGAAAATATGAACATAGAGATATCCACATCTTAAGAGACTACAAGATAGGAATGCAGCAGACACATGCGTCTTACCTCACCACCAGCGCGGCGGGAATTGCTGATTGCCTGTCCAATCATGTCATAGATCTCAAGCTGTCCAATATCAAACAGACACAAAAATCTTAAGTAATACATAAGTTGATGTATTTCATTATAAATACTAAATCCCACCCAAATTAATTTAACATGAAGATTTAAACATTCTCAGGTCACTTTTCAATGATACAATTCCATCACACTTTCCTTGATCTTCATATGGAGCTGACTCCCTCTTTTCATTCAGTTCAAATGTTACCTGCTCAGAGGCAATACCTCCACCCAATCTAAAGCAGCACACCCCAGCCCCACATCAGATTACTTTTGAACATAATTTATTTTATATACTTACTACTATCTGAAATTATCTTGCTTATTATATGTCTCCCCAAAAAGTACACTGAAGCCCTCAAATGTATTTGCTGAATGAATGACTAATCTTTTACAAGGTCGATTTCCACCACGAAGTTTCTGTGTTTTCTACAGAGCCAAGAGAAAGGTAAGCATCTATGCAAACCAATATGCCAAGTAAACAAGCTGAATGCCTCCTTCTTAGACCTACTACCCAGGAAAAGGAAAATAAAGAATACTTAAGTCCATTCCTCTATCAAGGAAGAAAGTGGAACTGGCCATATTTCTGCATTGGGACAATCAAGACCCCCATATCTCCAGATACTCAGCTTACACATTTCTGGACAATAGTAGCTGCATCACTTTCATAGTCTTCTTCTTTGGAGCTTGTGGACCCTGTCCGCACTTGCTGGGCACTACCCACATGAAGGATTGCCATGCAGGTTGCCACACTCACACCTGAAAAGGAAGATGCATAGATTCCAATTATGGAGTACTTCCAAGAATCCACCAAAACTGGAACATAAAAATACATCCCACCCACAAGCAATTCCATGATTTGATTACTGAAAATGAACTCCATAAGAGAAAGACTAAACACACTCTTAACATACAATCCAGCAATCACACTCCTAGGTACTTATCCAAATGAGCTGAAAACTTAAGTCCACATAAAAAACTGCACGCAAATATTTACAGCAGCTATATCCATAATTGCCAACAACTGGAAGCAAATAAGATGTCCTTCAACAGGTGAAAAGATAAACAAACTGTGTTACATCCATACAATGGAATTTTATTCAGCAATAAAAAGAGATGAGATATCAATCCAGAAAAGACATGGAGGAACCTTAAATGCATATTGCTAAGTGAAAGGAGCCAGTCTGAAAAGGCTACATACTGTATGATTCCAACTACATGACATTCTTGAAAAGGTAAAACGACAGACAGTAAAAAGATCAGTGGTTACTAGTAGTTAGTAGGGGAGGGGTAAGGGATAAATAGGTGGAGCACCTATTGGGATTTTTAGGGCTGTGAAACTATTCTGTTTGATATAGTAATGATGGATACATGACATTATACATTTGTCAAAACCCACAGAACTATACAGTACAAAGAGGGAACCCCAATGTAAACTATGGACTTTAGTTAATAATAATGTATCAATATTGGTTCATCAAAAAACAAAACAAAGAAATATTGGTTCATCAATGATAACAAATGTGCCATGCTAATTCAAGTTGTTAATAATAGGGGAACTGTGTATGGGGAAGAGGAGTTATATGGGAACTCTGTACAATCTGCTCAATTTTTCTGTAAAACTAAAACTGATTTAAAAATAAAATCTATGGGGCCGGCCCGGTGGCGCAATGGAGAGTGCGCTGCCTGGGAGCACGGCGGCGCTCCCGCCGAGGGTTCAGATCCCATGTGGAGACCGGTTCCCGCTCACTGGTTGAGCGTGGTGCGGGCGCAACACCGAGGGTTGCGATCCCGTTACCGGTCAGTAAAAAAGGAAAAAAAAAAATCTATGGCTGGCCAGTTAGCTCAATTGGTTAGAGCAGTGTTGATCTCTGAACTGGCCAGCCACCCAAAAAAAATACATACATATGTACATAAAATCTAGTCATCTTTTTAAAAATAAATTTTTTTTAAGATTATGAAAAAAAACCTCATACTTGGTATTTCTCAAAGACATCAAAGCCAAATCCCTTTCCTTAAATTAAATCCCAAGTGATCAGATCTCAACAACAAACCAAGTCTGGGATCTTTAATCCAACAATGAATTTTTAAGGAATCTTTAATCCTATTGACTTTAATTACTTATTGACTAAATACATTGAAATCCGTGTGATAGTTAAGAAATTCCCTGAAAATTAAAATTAATAAACCCCAAATTAAAAATGCAAGATCAAATGTAGAGCACTAGAAAATTGAACACAGAAATCACCTTGGAAAAATGTACCTCACATGAATCTTTAGCTTTCTATTAATGCTGCTTCTTTAGCTCAGGCCCTAAATGTGTCTTCCCTGAATGACTACAAATTCCTCCTAACCAGTCTCCCTGACTCCAGTACTTCTTCACACCAAAATATCTTGCATACTACTGCCTGAATGTTCTTCCTAAAATACAGCTGAGATCCTCTCACACTTCGGAATCTTTAATGGTCTCTACTGTTCATAGGATATAGTCCAAATGACTTGGCCTGCATTTCTAACTGAGTCCTACTTTTGGTTCAGCTACACAACACCCACTAATACCCATAAAACCTATGGATTTACACACCCATTTAGCAGTATGTTCCCCCAAACTCTAGGATACTTTTGGTCCTGCTTTTGCCTGTCTAGGGATAGCCAAGCTGAAATCCTATCTTTCTAACAAGAGAGATATAACATCAGAACTCCTTTGTGACTACTGCCTTCCCCAACTCAGAGTTCTGCCTCCTCTAAACTTCCATGGCACTTTCTCCTCACCTCATTCAGTTTCTTTTACATATACGTTATTTACTAATATTATCTAAAAGACAGTAATGTCCTTAAGAGCAGAGACGCCTTTATCTTTAGTCCTATTTGCACACAGATATTCAAACTAAAGCTGTTCAAAGAATGTAGAGAGATGAGTTAACCTCAGCAATTTCTTGATGCTTCCAAGGTAGCCTGTCCTGTTCAAACCCTAACATGGTGAATCAAGTAAACTTCTGAAATTGCTATACCTTCGAAAACATACTAGGGCTACATGGTATGTCTTCAAATTTAAAACCACGGATAAGTGATTTGGATTAAAAAGTCACTTTAACAATAATTTAAAAGAGAGTAAACACCAGCTCTCAGGCCCCATTTTCAAGGTACCATGATCAACAGGAAGAAAGAGGATTTTATAGGAGCATCAAGAATAACATTCTTCACACTTATCAATATAAAGAGACACTGCCTGTTCCATGAAGCCTTCTTCAAATCTGCTCCCACAGCAACACTCAATCTCTCTTCCTTGTGTGCCCCAAATATTCTACACTTCTCTTAATGCCTTTATCATACCCTGCTTTACATTATTCTGTTTAGCCCTGTCTGTTCTCCACTGCTCAGGTATAGGCTCCTTGAGGGCAGGAACTATACTTTGTTCATCTCAACATCCCAACAGTCCTTAGCATTTAGTTTTTCATACAGTAGATACTTAATATCTACACATACTACGAAGTTAAATGTACATACTACACAATGCCAACAGTTAAACAAGACCATTTACAAAGATTCTACTGAGACCTCATTTCACCTAGAAATGATATTACATGATCCATGGAGTAAGAGAACAAGTGAAGGGGGAGAAAGCAGAGTAGTGAGAAAGATTCTCATGGTTTCCGGAAAATATACCTGTGCTTGACTGAGAAAATGAGACTAGATGTAATAACTTCTCACCTGCATAGAGACAACTTAGGCTGAGGACTGTCACATCTTGTAGACGAGAAGGATTAAGAGGTTCCAACACAGGTAGAGAAAGGGTATCCAATGCCATAGTTACATCAATCACCAGTGAATGAAAACTGGAACATAACAGAAGAGAAGGGCAACAAAAGTGTCTCTTACAATCACTTCCTTCTCTAATTTGATAGTCAAAAAACATCAGGGCCAGCCCGTGGCTCACTTGGGAGAGTGTGGTGCTGATAACACCAGGGCCATGGGTTCAGATCCCTATATAGGGATGGCCAGTTCGCTCACTTGAGAGAGCATGGTGCTGACAACACCAAGTCAAGGGTTAAGATACCCTTACCAGTCATCTTTAAAAAAAAAAAGAAAATCAGCATGCCATGAAAAACTACCCCGTTATATTCCTTTAAAGCACATGAGCCGTGGAGCACCTTACCCATTACGAACAGCAGTGGCATCTGCTACCGTTGCAGGCATGATGAAGAAGGAATTGGCCAACACTGCATCTTGGAAACGATTGATGTAGCGTAGGAAATACGGCAGGTTCAAACACACACGAAGTAGTTTTTCTGAGCCACCTGAATTAGTAAAAAGGCACAACTTTACAAACATGCCTCCATCTGATGCTTGATTCTTCTCCACATGGAAGAAGCACACTTAAGGAATTTTTGTAAGCAGAGAAAGCAGCTTTCTGACAACAGCTGGGAGTCTCACCAAGCTCTTGAAGACTAGCCACATTCTGAGCTATAAACACATTCTTGGTTCTGAGAGCAGAGGCTTGATCTATGGATGACTGCTCATCACTTTCTCCTTCCACCTGAAGAGAAACACAAGGCTTTATCAAGACACTATCATCTGTTCCTTGCCTGCTGCCTTGGAGTTCAGAACCAAACCAACTGCCCAAAGTAAGCAACAGCTCCATGGATACACTTCAGACTCTCCAGCTAACGATGGGTAAATTCCTCACTAATGTTGGAGAAAATATAGGTTACTTTCCCAAGAGGGGAAAAATATATAGCTTTACAAAATATATATATTCTACAACTAGTATACAGTGATGCCTTTTACAGAAAACTGCACAGGCTCTTTGTATTTGTTTATTTGCATTGAAAAACGCCTAGAGAATGGTTGTTAAAATAGTGATAACTGAACAGAAGTTGGCATAAATTTTATTTTTTGTATTCTTCAATTTTTTTCCTACCATAGGCATGTATATCATTTTTATCACATACATACATAAAATACATTACTTTTTTTCCTTGTGTTTTGATCTTAAATCTCACAAAGATGAGGACATTTGGCTAAAGGAACTCACCAGAGTCTGTGAACTGATGGGCGGTGATGCTACAGTTCTAGGGTTGAAAACTGAGGTCAGCTGGTTCAAAAAATTCATCTGTACCTCCTTCTGCCTCAGCTCGGGACTTAGTGGTGAGGCCAGCTCTTTCTGATCTTCCACTGTAAAATACAAAGGCAAAAAACGAGATAAGGACAGTGCCACTAGAAGGCAAAACAGGAAAAAGCTGGCCATGGAGGTAGCCACATAACCAGGTCTGTCAAAGGAACACTCACCATCTGAAAGTGTCTTCACTGTTTGCGGCAGCTTGGCAGATTTCATCATTGCTGTAAACGTGATAATTTCAGTTCTATCTAGTCGGCTACAGCCAGTGCACAGACCCTTGATTAGGAGAATCAAGTGTTTCTGAAAAGAAAAAAAAATTCAAACATGTCTTTCAGAAGATTCTACTGTTTTGGGAATTCTAACTGGCACAGGGCCATATTTAGGTTCATATAAAGAACCGCAATTTGAAGGGAAAAAAAAAAACACTAAAGCAAAGATTGTAAACCGATGGTCCCCATCTTGCAGATTTATGTTGTTCTCAAAGTTTTTTTTTATTTGAATTTATGGCTAGCTTTTTTAAAAAATGGAAGGATTCACAAACAAATCCAGGCTTCTTAAATTTCTCAATAATTCTCAGATATAGCAACTTTGAGCCTCCATTCCTACACGGCAATAATCAGCCAGAGCCAAGCAGTGATTAGCCCCTTTAGTTGGGGCCTGAAACCTTCTCAACTAGCATGCTTTACTCATTTTATGTTACCTGGCCACTGTAGGTATGCAAATTTGCAATCCTTGAAAAAGACTCCACAGCCCTATGTACCAGAGGTTGGTAAACTACAGCCCAATTCAGCCCACTGTCTGTTTTTGTAAATAGAGTTTATTGGAACACAGCCAGGTTCACTTATTTACGTACCATGCATGGCTGCTTTCACATTACAAAGGCAGACGTTGACTAGTTGCAACAGATACCATATGTCCCTAAGATTATTTACTATCTCGCCTATTACAAAAAAGTTTCCCAACCTCTGCTTTATGCCATCCATTGTCCATCAATTCCACTACTCAGTCACAATCCTACTGCAAAATAAGGGCCAAAAATGGGCCCATCACTCTCACCTGGGACACAGCACAAGCCTCATCTGGATTCTCCAGACGCAGTAGAGAAAACTCAATTAGGACTTTACAGGCTGCTGCCACCGACTGAAGTTGGTTCCGAGGAACTGAAAAAGTAATAAATTTTACCTAATCTCAGACTATTCGGCCTCATATCAGTAAATCAAGCAAAACAAATGTTAAGCTCCATATGTCCAACATCCCCAATATTATTCAATGATAAAAATTATTGAGAACTAACAGTACAAGGAGCAAATAAGGCATTTTGGCATTAATAACCATCAAGTGCTTATAGATCAATTCATCTTGCATTTACTGACTATTAACATAATTATAATAGGAAACACATCATACTAAGTACCAAGCACTTAAAATATATTAACTCATTTAATCCTTAAATCAGTTCTATGAGGTAGATATTATTATCCCCTTCCATCATTTTTAACAGAAGAGCAAACTTAAGCACAAAGAGGGTAACTGACTTGCCCAAAATCACACAGCCAGATTCAAATCCAGGCAGTCTGCCTCTAGAGTTCATGCTCTTAACCACTAGACTATACTCTCTCTCCTTTCCCACAGGTTCTTTTTTTTTTTTTTCGTGTCCGGCAACGGATCGCAACCCTCGGCGCTGCACCCGCACCTCACTCAGCCAGTGAGCGGGAACCGGTCTGTATGTGGGATCTGAACCCTCGGTGGGAGTGCCGCCGCACTCCCAAGCAGCGCACTGTAGCAGTGCGCCACCGGGCCGGCCCCCACAGATTCTAAATTACTTTTTGCAATGGCTTCCTACACAAAGTTTCTACATAATAAAAGTGATGCTTCCACCAGTAGCCAGTGCCTGTAATAAACAGCATCGGACACTAAAAGATATTGAGCAACTCTATGGTTCCATTCAGTTTACTTGCTTAGCAAACTATTCAAGTAAACAAATAATTAGAATTCTTCTGAACTACTGAGTTAGGATAAAAAAATAAACTGAAAAAGGAAAAATTCAGAAATAATGTAAAATAGGGTTTGGTCACTTTGGGGGTAGAAAAATAAAGAAAATGGGGAACTAAAGTCAAAATCCCTTCATACACCAGAGAACATAAAAGGTGAATTCACATTCTCAACAAAATCAAACAAGGAAAAGAGGCTTGGTTAGTGGCTGCTAACCATGTAAGTCAGTACTCACCACTACCACCAACCCCCAAAGAATTAAAATACTAATAATTACATGCATTAAATCAATAAAATGTTTTGATTAAGAAGGGAAGGGAGGTTAACTTAATGGTTATGAAGCAGGTGTCCAAGCCTAGTAGTTTTTAAATCCCACTCGGTTGGCCTAGGTAAGGTAACCTCTGGAGCCTCATCACAGCCGACAGTTGTCTCCACTCTTGGGTAAACAGCTTAGTAGTGCTAAAACATAGACCTCATTAACAACTTGTTCAGACGCTCTATCAAGAGGATAAACAATCCCCCTATTCACGAGCCCTCAGAAGGGAATGACAAGAGTGGAATACTTACTGAGACTGCAAACTGTTGTAATATAGTGTGTGGAAAGTGCAACAAAAGATGAGTAGAATGGCTCGTACTGCTTCTCGTGGTGCAGGATTTCTGATTCACTGCAAAGAAAACAATTCAGCCAGCTTAGTGCTTCCTATGTGCCAGATACCTCTTTATAGGCATTACCTTATTTAATCCTTTTAGCAACCCTACTTAGTAGGTAGTATTATCATCTCCATACTCAAGACTGGGAAAGTGAACCTTACAGAATTAAAATTAAGTATCTTGTTCAAGGTATCAAGCTTAGTGAGACACAGAGGCTAAGAAACAGAAAACATTTTCAAACTCATTTAGAACTAAAGAAATACAAGTAAAATATATAACAGGATACCAATTTGACGTACATTACTGATTGGCAAACACCAAAAGCTAATAATGCCTTCATTGTTGATGGCCAAAAGGGGGTAGACTGGAGCACTCAAAATACTGTTAGTTGGAAATACAGATTAAAATAATCTATTTTAGGGCCGGCCCGGTGGTGCACTGCTACAGTGCGCCGCTTGGGAGCGCGGTGGCGCTCCTGCCAAGGGTTCAGATCCCACATACAGACCGGCCGCTCACTGGCTGAGCGAGCTGCGGGCGCAACACCGAGGGTTGAGATCCCGTTGCCGGTCCCAGTCCGGTACGGGCGCGACACTGAGGGTTGCGATCCGTTGCCGGACACGAAAAAAAGACAAAAAAAAATCAGATCTGGACTAAATATATTTCTTATGTGCCTGGTACCACTCCAAATGCTTTACATATTAACTAATATTTGACGATGATGATAATGAACAATAAAGCTTTTTACACATCTTATGCAATCTTCACAATAGCTTTATGTGCTAAGTATTATAACCACTTGCTAGATCAGGAAACAAACTTATATGCTAAATATTCTGTTCAAGGTTACACAGCTAGTTCAGCTCAGATCCAGGATTTGAACACAGGTCTCCCTGATCCCGAAGTCCATGCTCTTAAACACTAAAAATTTTAGGGCTGGCCAGTTAGCTCAGTTGGTTAGAGCACTATGTTGGCAACACCAAGATCAAAGGTTCAGATCCCCATACCAGCCAGCCGCACCCCTCCCCAAAAAAAGTAACCCATTTTGAAGACCAAACAAGGCTAGCCATAGTACACAGTAACTTAACAACTCAAGGTAAGAAATCATCTGATCAGTGCTAAAATCCAAAATTCAGTAGGTAACAGAGTCGTCCTCTCCACCTCATCCCCCACCCCCCACAAGTGGGCAACAGCTAGATCACAATAGATTCTGCGATTTTTTTTTTTTTTTGGTCCTTTTTGCTACCGGTAAGGGGAACGTAACCCTTGGCTTGGTGACGCCCGCACTGCGCTCAGCTGAGCGCACCGGCCAGTCCTATATAGGATCCGAACCCGCGGCGGGAGCTTCGCTGCGCTCCCAGTGCTGCACTCTCCCGAGTGCGCCACGGGCCGGTCTCCGATTTTTTTTTTTAAACCACATTCCTTATCTTTAGCTGATGAAATGCCCTCTTCTGTAAAAATCTGTAGCCCAACTAGGTCTAAATGCTGGATACATTTAAGTCATTCTAATAACTCAGATGCTAATCCACAATTCAGGAAACATGAAAGCAAAGAAAAGACTAAAATGCATCTTATTAAATAAGAAGAGCAGAGAAATGTGGCTAAATAGTTTCTTTAGTAAGTTAATTCCCCAGCAAGAAGTATCAGCCTAGGAAAGGAAACGTAAACAGAGTGAAGACTCCATTCACTGCTGGCAGGATTATCCTCTTGCCAAATGAACACAAGAGCCAAAAAGACAAGTCAGTGTTTGAAAGGTGCCAATGTGAGTGATGAAACACCTCAAATAACATTTAAGAGTCTGGCATGGCAAGCACTTTGCTATTTGGGGACTTGTCAAGGATAAACGGGTATGTATCAGATATAAGTCCCTTATCTTAGAATAACTCACTCACCAAGAAAAAATATTTATAGAGCACTTATGTGCAAGGATCCTCTTGCCCACCAAGGGTCATTTTCCCCTATTTGTCAGGATAGATAAAAAGCAGGAAACAAAAACCTTTAAACACAAAGCAGCACGCAAAGTTCCTGATGACCAACACATTTGCAAGGCTCATACAGTCAGCAGAAAACTTGCTACTAAGCTTGCCCTTCACTTCCATCCTTACACTTTCTTACTCATCGTTCTAAGGTTCTTCTACTGTGTAATTTGATGTTGTGTTTTACTGAATTTATTTACCTTCCATGATTTATTTCAAAAGTTCAGAGCTGTTTACCCCCACTTCTTTCAGCTGAACAGTTTACCAAACGTAAGAGGAAAACTGCCCACCCAAAGGATGAAATTATTCTGTTGCTTTCATTTGCATTCTGATAATAAAATATATCCAAAATATAGAAATAAACTCATTTAATTTCCTGGTTCAGTGTCACTTCACTGTTATTTAATGAACCCAACTTCCTCACCTAGAAACATACAACAGCCTTATTCCAATAAAGAAACAGGAAGAATATACTTTGGGGAAAGTTGGACATTGGCTGAGAAAAAAATGAGTAGTCTTCAGCCCCACTTAAAATTTACTGAGGGCAAATAAGAACAAACCAGTGAAAAATTTGTTTTAAAAGACTTGAAGTCAAAGAATTAAAAATAAACAAATAAATTAAAAGATTTGAAGGAGGGAACAGAGAAATAATGAAATTGTCATATCTCTGAATTGTAAAGAAACAGTATATATAAGCCATACTTCCCCATCATCATTCCCTAAGAAACTGACAGACACCAAGACACTAGAGGATGCTAAGAAATGGAAAAATGAAACAAAGGGCAAGAAGTAAGGTAGGAAGGGGAGGAATGAACAAACTGAAAGCAAACATAACACAGAGGAAGAAAAATAAGGAGACTTAAAGGTAAAAGTGTGTCTTTCCTCTGGTTGGTCAAGCTATCTTCCTAAAACACCTGCTGCTTCTAACAAACTTTGCAACAATAGCACCACTGAGCCTGAAACACTGCTGATAGACATGGAATCCAAAGCTTTTATATTCCATACTAAATAAACGTGATGCAGAGTACAAAGGGAAACGCAGCTAAGCAGCCAGATCAGAGAAATCCAATTTGATGTGTAAGTGAAAAAATAACTGGTAAGCATCTAGAAATATCCAGCTCTTTTTAGGAAGAGATGGAAATCTGAGAATGGGGCATAATAAAAGACTAAGGGGTCACCTCTTATAATAGAAAGCAAATATAACACAGAGGAAGAATCTCTCCCTCTTAGATAACATACTACCTAACTCTTTCATTAATCATGGAAACTGCACAAGCCCCATTCCCTTCATCAGATTCATGAACTCCCAAGTACAAAATCCAATGTTTGTTTCATGATATTTACAATCATGCTTATTCATTTATTTACACACGCACACACACACACACACACAGTCTGCTGTGTGTTAACTGAAGAACTGAAAACTTTCTTCCCAATACTGCCCTCATACTTGACAAATCTGTGGTGAATGTGATATTAGGACATAGAAACATTAGTCATGAGGACTAAATTCACAATTATACTCCATCTTTTGGTGGTGGGCTTTTTTTATTTCCTTCCTGTAAGTCAATCATCAACTTATGACCTGCAGTATATACGTTCAAAAGATCATAGCATTAGTGCATCCCTTTCAAGATTTTTAGGAAATCAATGTGTATTATCTAATGGGAATGTTGTACAAGCCTCCCCCTTGCCAAGCAGGCCTCTTTGCCCTAAATTCTATCAAATATTTGGGAAGCAGAGATTCTCAAAAAGGCTTATCACTAAAGAGGCCAGGTCAGCCCAGGAAGGACTGGCTCAGGGAAAAGGAGTATGCATATTTTTTATCTAAAAAGAGTCAATCACATTGTTCAATGGTAATCATGCTCACCAGCAGATCCTGCACAGAGTTAAAAAAGAAATTCTCTGTACCTTAACACAGAAGGCTACATTCAGCAATTACACTAATTTATGGCATATGCTCCACTGCATTAATTCTAGCTCCAGTTCTGGTCTGTAATCGTGTTTAAAAGATTTTTTTTTAACTACTAATGATAGTGTTAAAAAGATTTTAGTAGTCTCTACTACTAAAAGACATCCTAGCTATAGGCAATAGAAATGAAAATGAACTTCCTTTTAAATAAACTATCTTTTCTTTTAAAAATCTAAAGATAGCTTTGAGTGTATGTTTCCCAATTTGTCCATGCTAATCTATTCCTCCTTCATTTAGTTTGGTTACAGAGTCAAACAAACTTAACAAACTGAGTTTGGACCCAGGAATTTTTTATCTATCTTTTCCTCAAAAGGTCAATTCCAACTATGAATGTAAGAAAGAATAGAGATGGAAACCAGAATGGTGGAGTACTGAGGAATCTCTTAGAGTGTGTGTCAAAACAAAGGAATTCAACGGATGCACAGATTGCCACATAGGAAGTAAGAGCTGGCATGATGGAGCCAGGACATCAAAAAGGGAAGCAGAGAGTAGTAGATTACCACAGAAAAATAGAAGGTCCCTGGAGACATGGCAGAAAAACATGGCAAGGATAACAATAGAAAGAAACAAGGGAACTGCAGAAGATGGGAGTGGCAACCACATCAGTAAAGTAACAGCCTAGACATCTAAACCTTTGATTAGCTAGAAAATGAAGCCCACCTCAGCTCCATACACTGTTGGCTTTGATCTGCTAATATACTCTGTGGCCGTAACTCCCTATGCAAGAAATACTCCACAATTCTGAGGCCCTTACTTCAGTTTTTGGAAAGGCAAATAAAGAAAACTTTTGAGAAACAGAATACTGATAGCAGGGTATATGTGTGCTCTATGTCAGGGATTGGCCAACTATGGCCAGCAGGCCAAATCCAGCCAGCTGCCTGTTTTTGTCTGGCCCACAGCTAAGAATGGTTTATGCACTTTTTTTATGACTGAAAAAAAAAAATCAAAGGAATATTTTGTGACATGTAAATATCACATAAAATTTAAATTTGTGTCCCTAAATATGATTATGAATACAGCCACGCTCATTTATTTATGTATTACTTATGGCTGTTTTCATGCTACAATGGCAGAGTTGAGCAGTCTACACAGAGACCACTTAACCCACAATTATTTACTATCTGGTCCTTTACAGAAAGTTTGCCAACCTCTGCTCTACACCTAAGTGAGTACTTGAGATGTTTAGTTGTTCTCACTCTAAAGAAACCTGTAAGCCAGATATTTCTTTCGGAAATTTTTCTTAAGATCATGCTCCTCTCACAGACCCTGACGAGGACACACAACAGGTTTTTAAAGTTAACTGAGCCAGAAAAACCAGAACAGAGACTTCAAAAATCGTGCCTTCCAATAAAAGTTTGTGTTACTAAACAGCTTGGACTTCTTTTCTAAACCATAAAGAGAGGTCTTACTAATGTCTACAAACACAGACAACTCGATTATCTTCAGCTAACACAGGGTGTGGGAGGGGCCGTTATCACTCATATGGCAAAATTGAAACCTATTTTGATGCATTTGGTTTTGGCTCTTTCCCAGGGTTGGAAAGTGTTACTCAACTACAATAGTTTAAAAGGCGTGGACCCAGAATAGAGGATGTATAGGAAGGTATTGACAAATGACTTTATAACCTATTCAGCTCATGTCCATGAAAACATAAAAATAAATGTTCTGAAAAGAGTGGAACATTCTTCATTATAAGTAACATGACAACTATGGTTCAGGAAAAAATACTGCTAATCCAAATGTTTAAAATAACTTTAAAATTTTTTTAAAAGAGGCTACATAATTTGAGAGTATTCTCAATATATATCTTCAGAACATTCTTGGCTTACTGATTATATAGGAAAATCCATCTGTAAAGTTCATTGTGAAGTTACCAAACCCAATGACCCAGTCAGCAATAGCAGGGAGTTGCTGAAGTTAAGATCAGGCTAGAAGAATCAAAGTGAGATTGGCTTTAAAAGCACAAATCTACTATTAAACTAAGGGAAGACTGCTCTGAGCATATGTCAGGGAAAGGTAGGCACTCTGTCACCACCTTTGTACGAACACAACTGTGCAAAAAGACGAAACCATGTATTAACAAACCAATAGTCTTGTTTGTAAAAGAGTGTGAAGATCCTGAGTGAGAAAGAGAGAGAGAAAATGAGAGAACACTCCTTTGGAAAAATGACTCTCAGACTCACACACCGAAATGTTTTTAATCAAAGATCGTTACACTAGAAATGTACAAGGAGTGCAACGGAGAAATAAAGTCATCAGTGGCTTCAGTCACAGAAACAGCACGTGCCCCCAGTGATTACAGCACCACGCAGAGACCGTTATTAAATTTAGTGGCACGTATCCAATTTAAACCTTGGGCTCCGCTCCGGCCCAGGCTAGGGGGATGAGTGTGGACGAGAAATGCAAACTCATCTATGCTTTGACCTTAACACAGGGGGCAGCCCCGGTGACATTCCCTCACACCGCGATGCATCTCAAAGTCACTCTCAACGTGTCCGGCCACGCCCTCCTGTGAGGGCGGCCTCAGAGTTTTGCTTGGGAGGGGAAATTGAGGCACGGGTGATTTACATGGGCTGACGGAACGAGCTCCGGACACGTCCTGGTCTTCCAGGGCCCGGGAGCCCCGAAGCCGTGACTGGGGAGGGGGTCCCCAAGTGGCAGGAGCAGGCCCGGGAAGTGGGTCCACACGATCCGGATCGACCTCCCCGCCCCCCCCCCCCCCCCCCCGCGCGCCGCCCCGCCGGGGCCGCCGCCCGGTACCTCTCGATGACTGAGGCCACCAGCTGCGGCAACTCCTTCATCTCAA
>NW_007726248.1:461448-472007 GCF_000696425.1 Galeopterus variegatus
CTCATCAGTCATCCCCCCCCCCGCGCGCCGCCCCGCCGGGGCCGCCGCCCGGTACCTCTCGATGACTGAGGCCACCAGCTGCGGCAACTCCTTCATCTCAAAGGCGGAGTAGGACGCGGACAACAGGGGCCGCACCGCCACTTCCCAGCCGGGGGTCGTCTCCTCCCCCGGGGCCGGGGCCCCGGGCGCCGGCGCCGCTGCTGCTGCCGCCGCCTCTTCGCCGCCGCTCGTCGCCATCTTCCGTCGTACTACTGCGGCTCCCTCCGGGGGCTTGCCACCGGCCCAGCACCGCCTCCCGGGAGGGGCGGAAGTGACGCGATTTGTCGCATCAGACTGCGCGACGCAGTCGCCGGCCATAAACGTGACGCGTGGGCGGTCTCTCTGCTCTCACAGGAAGAGCGGAGCGGCGGGGCGGGGCGGAGGTAATGCGCCTGCGCAGAACGTAGCGCTTCTGGGAAGTGCTAGGGCGCAATAACCTCCGCGCCTGCGCGCTGGAGCTGCTTATGCAGATGAGAGCTGTGTGGCTTCTGGACACGTAGGAAAGGTAAGTTTGGGACTTGGGTTCAGTGGGCAAGTCCAGGGCAGCAGAGTTGATGATGCATCGGCGAATATAATGGCCCCAACCTGGGACGTCTAAAGACGAGAAGAGACCGAAGCCTACCCACTCTCACCCGCTTCTCCCCCCCATTGCCCCCCAACAGTAATTCGTTAGCACCTCTCGCTATTATTTTAATCACTAATCCTTATTCTCTTCGCGCTCAAATTTTTTATATGTTTGGATTATCCTCAATAATCTTACAATCTCGTATTTGCATCGCGCTTTGCAATTCGCTTCGTAAGGTTCCGTTTTCCCCATTTCTCTATTAACAATGAGAGAATGCAAGCTTTTATTCACAGGGGATTAATGTCTGAGATTTTTGACGATAAAATAATGTGGGCAGCAGATCTAAGAGAGACTAGCAGTTTGGCTGGAGGAAAGGTATGCACGCCTCGAGGACAATCTGTGTGAGATCTTGGTAGAGGGCATCAAACTCGAGGCCCTGTGGCCTGCAGTCAGCCTAAACAAAGAAATCTTTGCAGGAATTCTAAAGACCGTTTGAAATTTCTAAAGCTCCGAAATTCTCCCCTATGTTTTGGAAGAGCTCCTTTTGTTCCCGGTTGTAATGCTGATAAATAAATTGGTACCTGATGATTAATCTGCACTTTTAATAAGAAGAGACCTATTTTACATTAGAAATAAAGTATCATCAAGACCAGTCTTGAAGGAAAATGTGGCTTCAGTGATAACAGGGGTTTTCTTTTAGTGTCTTTATCACCAGTGGATGATAATAACAGCAAGTTTCATCAGCATAAAAATACAAAAAAAGAGGGAAAAGCTTTCCATAACACAGTAAATATTGCACTATTTCAGGATATTAAAGCAGAACCCTCAGGAAAGGCTGGAGACCAAGAATTTTGTAGTGGTTTGGGGACAATAATCTTTAACCAAAGAGGAAAATTAATCTGCAAAGTTTCTCTTAGAGAGATTTCAGGAAATAAATTGAGGTAGGAAGCTACATAGAGACAAGAGTAGGAGAAGGAAACCTGGTTATTTGCAAATGGGACAACCAGTTCCCCAAGGACATAGGCATGCCCATGAGCAAAAGTGGCCACATGAGGCAATGACAGTTCCAGACAGGGCGCTCCCCTCACCCACCTTGGGCACCATTGGATTGGACCACCAGCTAGGGAGCCAATCATTTTAACCAACGGGACAGAGACTACACTCAGGGCTCAACCAATGACCAGAAAACACAAGTCCAGCTAAGAGGACTTAAACCACCGGGAATGTAACTATCAGATCTCTTGAGCCACTCTCTTGCTTGAACCTGCTCCATGCTCTCCTTAGTATATTTTCATTTGCTAAATAAAACTGCTCTTTGATTTTCACCTCTGGCATGTCTTGCCCAATTCTTTGTTTCACCAAGAACCTGGATTTAGCCAGCAGAACCTGGAATTTCCTTTAACATCGTGGTGCGTTGGCCAGGAAGCAAAAAAAGAGGATCATGGGAAGTCCTCAGTCTATTCCTCTGGATTCCCCTCTCGGATGCCTCCTTAACCATTGGGACAGGTTTGACCCGGACAATCTGAAGAAAAAATGCTTGATCTTTTTTTGTAGCATGGTCTGGCCTCAATATAAACTTGGGGGCCAGAGCTGTGGCCTCTAAAGGGAAACACCAATTACAACACGACCTACCAACTAGATCTGTTTTGCAGAAGGCAAGGCAAATGGTCAGAGGTTCCTTAATGTCCAGACCTTCATGGCTGTGCATCAGGAAACCTCATTATACAATAAAATTTCAAAGACCAATCCCAAAAATCCACAGCAAGTCACAGATCTAACTGATGACCCACTGCTTCAACATCCACCTGTCTCTCAAGGGGAAAATAGGCCCTGTCCATATTGTCCAGTGTCTACCGTCTGTGACCCCTCTCCCCTCCCCAGACAGTTCAGCCCCCCTCTTTAGACCTTCCCATATAAGAAGTGGCACTCTGTGCCCTGGTTTTTTCTCATCAGTCATCACCCCCATTAGGGTCCAGGTTCCCTTTGCAATAACAAATATACAGCAATGTAAAAAAAAAATTGGGAAAATATTCAGAGGACCCTGATTAATTTACAGATGGGTTCTAGACCCTATCCTTGGGTTTTGACCTCTCTATTCTTTCAACTTGCTGTACCCCTCTAGAAAAAGACCACATCCTAGATGCGGCATGAAAAAAAGCAGATGAAATCTTTGCTAGAAACCCTCAGGGAAACTATCCAGGAGGGGAAACTGTCTCCATGACCGACCCAGATTGGGATTACAACACCACAGGGGGAATGACAAGAAGGACAAAGTTCTTGAAAGCCCTGCTAAGAGGCATGAGAAAAGGAATATAAAAGCCTGTAAATATGGGCCGTCCCGGTGGCGCACTGCTACAGTGCGCCGCTTGGGAAGCGCGGCGGCACTCCCACCCGAGGGTTCGGATCCCACATACAGACCGGTTCCCGCTCACTGGCTGAGCGAGGCGCGGGAGCAACGCCGAGGGTTGCGATCCCGTTGCCGGTCCCCGGTCCGGTACGGGGGCAACACTGAGGGTTGCGATCGGTTGCCGGACATGGAAAAAGACAAAAGACAAAAAAAAAAAAAAAGCCTGTAAATAGGGGCCGTCCCGGTGGCGCACTGCTACAGTGCGCCGCTTGGGAAGCGCGGCGGCACTCCCACCCGAGGGTTCGGATCCCACATACAGACCGGTTCCCGCTCACTGGCTGAGCGAGGCGCGGGAGCAACGCCGAGGGTTGCGATCCCGTTGCCGGTCCCCGGTCCGGTACGGGGGCAACACTGAGGGTTGCGATCGGTTGCCGGACATGGAAAAAGACAAAAGACAAAAAAAAAAAAAAAAAGCCTGTAAATAATGATGTTGAGGAGAATCATCCAAGGAATGGATGAAAACCCTGCAGCCTTTTTTGATAGATTAGAAGAAGGATTTAGAAGGTTCACCAATTTGGACCCAGCCTCACCTGAGGGCTGAGCCCTGATAGGACAATACTGCATAAGTCAGTTGGCCCCTGATGTTAGATGTAAGTTGCAAAAGTTACAGTTGGGGCCACAGACAAATCAGACTATACTGCGCGATACAGCCTTCGTGGCATTTAACAGTCATGATCTTGATGAAGGAAAAAAGGAATGGAGCAAGGAAAAATGACATGCCAAAATTATGGCCGTCATGATTGACAAGACCTTGAGACTCAGAGACCATCCAAGGGTATACCTAAAGGTCAAACAGAAAAGGCCATGGGTTCCTGCTTCAAGTGCAAAAAGAATGGACATTAGGCTAAGGAATGCAACCACCCCTGGAGCCATGTCACCTTTGCCGAGATACTGAAGGTGATCCCTGGCACTGGAGATATGACTGCCCATGCTCCCAAAGAGGGGCAGTGGCCAACAAAATCTCTAGTAATCCAGGAAGGAGAGGCAAGCAACTGAAGAGGCCCAGGGTCGTCCTCCTCACCCCTGTCCAGTAACATCGTTATAACCATCCAGGAACCCCAGGTAACTCTGGATATTATGAGTAAGCAAGTTCACTTCCTTTTAGATACAGGGGCAACTTACTCTGTCATTCTTACCTTTGCAGGGAAACCTTCCTCACGATCCACAATTGTGATGGGTATGGAGGGAAAAAATAAGATCAGCCATTTCACCCCTCCCCTAACTTGCCAATTTGAGAATGAAATATTTCTACAGGAGTTTCTAATAGTCCCTACCTGCCCTTCCCCTCTATTGGGATGGGATGCCCTGTCAAAGCTGGAGTTAAGAAATAGGCCTCCAAGATTACTGATTATTCAAACTCCAAATAACATTCCTGACCATATGATGCACAAGTCAATCCTCTTGCCTGGTATACTGGAGAGCCGGGAAGGGCAAAGACAGCTGTCCCCATAAAAATACAACTCAAGGACCCCAGCGTTTTCCCCAATTGAAAACAATATCTGGTAAAACTAGAGACCAAACAGGCCTTTGCACCAAGTATAAAAGAATTTTTACATTTTGGTCTTTTATGGCCTTTCCAGTCCCCATGCATCACTCCCATTTTGCTGGTGCTTAAGCTGACTGGAGAGTACTGAATGGTCCAAGATTTAAGGGTGGTAAATGAGGTAGTGGTACCCGTCCACCCACTCATGGTAGACCCCTGTAGCCTTTTGTCCCAGCTCCCTGGAGACACCCAATGGTATATGGTCCTGGACCTTAAGGATGCTTTTTTCCCAATTCCTTTGCATCCTGATTCTCAATATCTTTTTGCCTTTGAGTGGCAGGATCCTTATACTAACAAAAAACAATAGTACACCTGGACTGTGCTTCCACAGGGGTTTCGAGATGGCCCACACCTGTTGCCTGGGCATTAGTAAGGGAACATAGGGATATAAAACTAGGTAAAGGAACTATTCTGCAATACATGGATGACCTTCCCATTTGCAGCCAAGACCAAGAGACATCAAATGCTAATATCATAAAAGTTCTTAACTTCCTGGCCAAACGGGGCTATAAAATTTCAAAGAAAAAAGCACAGATTTCACTACAGAAGGTTCAATGTTTAGGGTATGTACCCACTCCCGGAGCACATCAGCCATCACCAGACCACATTAAAGCAATTTGTACTCTTCAGTATCCAAAAACCAAACACCAACTTAGGTCTTTCTTGGGCATGACAGGATTTTGCTGAATTTGGATCCCCAACCTTGGCCTTATTGCCAAGCCCCTTTACAATGCAATGGAAACAAAGAGGGCCTTTGGTGATCTCAAACAAGCCCTGGCATTAGGGATCCCTAATTTGCTTAAACCCTTTACTCTGTATGTCTCAGAAAAAAAGAGCAATAGCTCTGGGAGTCCTGACTCAAAAACTGGGGACAGCCATGGCCCATGGTGTTCTTTTCAGAGAAACTCAATGGCACTCCTACAGGCTGGCCTAGCTGCCTTAAAGCAAGTGGCAGCTACCACTTTATTGGTAAAAGAGGCTGCAAGAATAGGTATGGGGCAGCCTTTGGAGGTGTTAACCTCTTATCAGGTTAAGTCAGTCCTTGAAATAAAGGGACATTTATGGATGGTGGGAGAACGATTGACCAAGTATCAGGCAATTCTCATAGATAACCCTGGGGTGGCCCTAAAGACCTGCAATCTATTAAATCCAGCCTCTTATGCCAACTGACTCCTCCTGCATCCACTCTTGCATACATACTATCTCCCAAATCCATGCCAAGTATGCTAGAATTAAAAGATCAGTCCTTACTAAACCCAAAAGACAGTTGGCCCACCAATGGGAACAGCTGTAATCTCCATGGGGAGAATAAGCAGGATATGCAGGAGTGGATGAAACTCAAGTTATGGAGGCTCAGCCCTTAGCTCCGGGGACTTCAGCACAAAGGCCAAAATTATTGCCCCCACCAACCCTGGACCTAGGGAAAAGGAAAGAGACTAAATATCTATACTGATTATAAATATGCCTGCCTTGTACACGTCCACACAGCTATCAAGAAAGAAAGAGGACTATTAGCTACCAAACAGTCTCCCATCAAACGTGGGCCCAAGATTTTACAGCTCTTAGAAGCAGTTAACCTACCAAAGGAAGTAGCTGTTATGCATTGCAGAGAGCACCAAAGGGAAAATTCTCCTGTAGCAAGAGGAAACAAAAGGACTGACAGAGAAGCTAAACTGGCAGCACAACAATCTCTAACCCAAAATACCCTAGCCCACTTTCCCTTCAAAGGAGAAACCATGACCCCACAGTATGCCCAAGTAGAAAAAGAAAAGGCCCAAACTGAAGGGGGCCATAAACAAGAGTCATGGTGGATGACAGGAGACAAACTCTTGCTCCCACAGATGATCCAGTGGAAGGCTATCAAGGCTGTACGTGATGCCTTTCATTTGGGAAGAGAGGCAAATTTGGCCATGGTCACTACAGCCCAAGGGCTGGCACAAACAGTTGAACAGGTTTGTAGGGCCTGTCCTCTATGTGCCTACAACAGCTCAGGGCCAAGGATGCCTCCATTGTGGGAGCCAGTCCAGCAAAGGGGTTCATAGCCAGGAGAAGACTGGCAAATTGACTTCACCCATATGCCTCAATGCTGGGGATATAAATATCTGCTGATTTTCATAGACACTTTTTTGAATGGGTAGAGTCTTATCTTACTAGAACAGAAAAGGCCACCGAGGTGGCTAAGGCCCTTCTCAAGGAAATCATTCCCAGGTTTGGACTCACCTACAGTCTTCAAAGTGATGATGGGCCATCCTTCACCTCCCATGTAACCCAGGAGATAGCAAAGGCCTTGGGAATACAATATTTTCTACATCCCACCTGGAGGCCACAGTCCTCTAGAAAAGTAGAAAGAGCCAATCAAACCCTAAAATGCAGTCTTGACAAATTATGCCAGGAAATCTCTACACATTGGATTTCTATGCTATCCATTGCCCTTAAGAGAGGGGTGCGATACCCCAAAGGCAAAGCTTAATTTCAGCCCCTATGAAATGCTATATGGCAGACCTTTTCTTTCAACAGATATGGTCATGGATTTCAAGGCTTCAGGCCTTATAAACTACATTACCAATTTGAGCCAATTCCAAGCAGCCTTAAAGGAACACAGAGCTCATGTCTTACCTTCTCCTGGCAGTAACACTCATGGGGCTTGGATAAAGCCAGGAGACCAGGTCCTAATGAAGACCTGGAAGGAACCCCCAAAGAACAACTAAATCGTAAATGGAAGGGCTCTTTTACAGTAATCCTAGCAACACGTCAGCAATAAACATAGCTGAAATAGATAGTTGGGTTCATCTCTACAGAGTGAAGCCCGCCCCTCTTTCATTACAGGAGAATAATAATGGTGACCCACCCCCGAAGGAGACAACCTACACCTGGGAGCCTTTAGAAGACTTCAAGGGGCTCTTTAAAGGAAATAAAGGATTCTCACCACCAGACCTTATGATGTGGATCATCCTTCTCTGCCTCCTGACCTCCGTCTTCTTTGCTGGATCACTGCTATACCTGTGCCACTGTGAAGACGTGAGGCCCCCTGGCAAAGAACTCCTCTGCCCTCACTTAGTTTAGCCACTAAAGATAAGTATTAAGAAGCATGGAAAGCCTTGTAGCGCCCCTTTTCTACCTTGGTTTATGTGTGATTGACATTACACTTGCAGACGTTTCACCCACTGCAGAAATCCTCACTACAAAATACGTATATAATACTTTAAAATTAACACACAGTCCTTTGAATTCTTCTAACCCAGATTTAGCTAAAGATTGCTGGCTTTGTTTGTCTTCGTCTTCCACCCAATATACAGCTGTCCCTGTTCCTGTTCAAATGTGGACCACCAGCAAAATGACTCCCCACTTCCAGTACAGAGGGGGCCCACCGTTTTCTTCAATGAATATACAGAACTTACAGGACTTCCACATTATCAGAAACAACTAAACGCACTCTGACCGCAAAGGCAGTCAACCTACTCCGGTCTTACCAACAAAATTTAACCCAGGACTCACAGAGACCCCCAATTTGGGGAGCCATTACAACTCTCACACACTTAAAGTTCCCTACACCCATCTGCCTCAAAAGAACTTATGGGGCCGGCCTGTGGCTCACTCGGTAGAGTGCGGTGCTGATAACACCAAGGCCACGGGTTCGGATCCCATATAGGGATGGCCAGTTCGCTCACTGGCTGAGCGTGGTGCTGACAACACCAAGTCGAGGGTTAAGATCGCGTATAACTTCGTATAATGTATGCTATACGAAGTTATGCCGTTAGAAGTCAAAAAAAAAAAAAGATTGTTGGCTTTGTTTGTCTTCATCTCCTTCCCAATATACAGCTGTCCCTTTTGCTGTTCAAATGTTGGCCACCAGGAATATGACTCCCCATTTCAAATAAGAAGGAGGCCCACTGTCTGAAACAACTAAACACCCTCTGACCACAAGGGCAGTCAACTTACTTTGGTCTTACCATATAAATTTAATGCAAGACTCACAGAGACCCCCAGTTTGGGGATCCGTTTACAACCTTCACACCCTTAAAGTTCCCTCTATCTATCTGTATCAAAAGAACTCAGGCTCCCACACAGTGCAAGCCATTAAGTACCTTAGACCAGTCCCTCTGTGACCATACAGTAGAGATCCTACCTTCCAGAGGTTGGTCCAATTATCAAATAACTCAAACAGCACCCTTTCGAAAATCTGTATCGTTTTCATGGAGACCTGTGCTCAACATTACTGCCCTAAAAAATAAAAACTCCCACTATTGCCAAGGGAGGCCTACCCAATGCACTCACATTTTCCCTTGGCTTGACTGTTCCCAGGAAAAAACAAGCATAGCCAAAAATTGCCTCCTGGTGCCATCATATGAAAACCTAAGCACCTGGATCCTTATCGATATCTCTAGATATTACTTACATTGTGAAAACAAGACTACTAATTCTAGCCCAGACACCTCACAGGAACCATACCAGCCAGTCACTGGAGCAACTTTAGCAGGAAGCCTCTCTGCTTGGGAAAATGAAAACAACAAATTAATCCATGTCTTTACTATCAATATGAAATTCTGCCTTAAAAGCCCTGTTACATTCTTTCTCTACGGCACCAACTCCTATCTGTGCCTCCCCATGAACTGGACAGGTACCTGTACCCTAGTCTATTCCCCAAGGTCAACATTGCCCCCAACAGTCAGTCAGTCATTAAGTGTTCCCTTAATGACACATAAAAACAAAGAGAGCCATACAACTTATCCCCCTCTTAGTGGGACTGAGGGTCTCTGCCAGGGTGGGTACTGGGGTAGCCAGTCTATCAACTTCCTTAACATATTACCAGAGCCTGTCCAAAGAATTCTCAGATGGCTTAGATGAAATAGCCCAAAACATCCTAACTCTCCAGGATCAGATAGATTCACTGGCGGGGGTGGTTCTCCAAAATAGAAGAAGATTAGACCTCTTAACAACGGCTGAAAAAGGTGGTCTTTGCTTATTTTTGGAAGAAGAATATTGTTTCTATGTTAACCAATCAGGCCTAGTGAGGGATGCTGCAAAGAAATTAGCAGATAGAGCTTCACAATTATGACAACAATCATCTGAGTTCTGGGGTGCCTGGTCAAATATCTAGAATTGGTTCCCATGGCTTTGCCCCTATTAGAACCTCTGGTGATGCTAATTCTGGCCCTGGTTTTTGGACCCTGTTTACTAAACCTCTTGACCAAATTTATCTCTTCTTATTTAGAGACCATAAAACTACAGGTGATCATGCAACAGGATATCAACCCCTTGGAGCCACCACTGGTTCCTACCTCACACTGACCAAGCCAGACACCAGCCCACCCACTGACACGCCTTAGACTGATCACAACTAGTTGCCCCTAATCCAGCTCTCCCACTTAGATCAGGTAGGGTGAGAGTTTCGTGATCCCCAGTAGGCAGGGCCAACACCCATCTCCAGCAAGAAACAGCTACAGAAGATGGACCATCGCCCATTTACAACCTATGAAGATTTATGGAGATCACGTCTCTCAGGGAAAATGAGGCAGGAAGCTAGAGACAAGAGCAGGAGGAGGAAACCTGGTTATTTGCAAATGGGACAACCCTTCCCTGAGGAGGTAGGCACATGCACATGTGCAAAAGCTGCCACAGGAAACAAAGACAATTCCAAATAGGGAGCCCCACCCCCAACCTTGGGTTCCATTCATTTGGACCAATGAGCTCCCACCACCTAGGTCACCAGTCATTTTAACCAATAGGACAGAGACTACACTCAGGGCTCAACCAATGACCAAACCACACGAATCCAGCTAAGAGGACTTAAACCCCCAGGGGAATGTAACCATCCAGGCTCTTGAATCACTGTCGCTGGAGCCTGCTCCATCCTCTCCTTAGTGTATTCTTACTTTGCTAAATAAAACTGCTCTGGGCCGGCCCGGTGGCGCACTGGATAGTGCGCCGCTTGGGAAGCGCGGCAGCGCTCCCGTCCGAGGGTTCGGATCCCATATGCAGACCGGTTCCCGCTCACTGGCTGAGCG